>NW_019525116.1:1663428-1684279 GCF_002814215.2 Seriola lalandi dorsalis
CCTCCCTCCCTCTGTCTGTCTCAGTTCTCTGCTTTCATACAGAAGAAGTCCTTGTCTTCAGGGACCATGACTGCAAAGGGGAGTTACCAGAGAATTATATTAAAAAGCGGGTGTAACCCACCACCATGAGGAGTACAGTGCTCTTGGATCAAGTTCAGTCTGGTGTTAGTAGAAGGAAATAGAGCAGTTGCAGTTGTTTCAGTTCACAATAACCTGCTTCTTTTTTTTTTTGGACTAATTCAAGTTTTATGACATTTTTGCTGATGAGAGGTAACTTACAAGAAGACTGTGTACAGAGTATGTGAGGGGTAAGTAGAGATAATATTCCTAGAGAATTTTAAAAAATTGTCTTTTTAAGTGTGCTTTAGAAAACAGAAAGGACGTGCTGGCTGTGTTAATACTCCCATGATGAATAAAATGTTTGTAGACAGCAGAGACAATCTGTCACTTTCTGCAGCTTTAGCAGGAATGTGAGGAGAGTTGGGAGAAAGTGGAGCACTGACTGGAGTGAGTCATAAAGTAAACACTGTAAAACGGTGAATTTTACCATCCTGCCTTATCCGCTATGGTATGAGATTTGGTGTCACAGTCTCACTAAAGTTTTAAAATTCATTATCACATCACAGGATTTCAGGGTTTTTCCCTCTGATCCTGCTTCACCCGCCTGGTTATTAGCCCCTATTTTTGGTGACACACCTCAACAGCTGCCGCAGGAAAGACTGAGTACTTCCACATCTTCTTCTCTCCTTCCCCCGAAAAGGTTTCACTTTTTCTCGTCACCAGGAGAGGCGCCGACGGCAGGAAGAAGAGGAGAAGCTGAGGAGAGAGACAGAGGAGGAGTGGTTGAAGACGGCCCAGAAAAAGGTCGGCATCTGTCACACCTGGTTCAAACAGGGTGTGATAAACACAGCCAGTGGCCTATCTTAATCTGTCCCTGTGCCACATACAGTAGGTACATGAGTGTTGGCTGCAGAAAGCTATGCAGTGGAAGCAGGGTTGCCAGGTCTGCGGTTTTCCTGTGAAATTCAGCCACTTTAGAAGTGTCGTCATGGGTTGATTTTTTTTATCCGCTGGTTGTGTAGACAAATTTTGCATGAAAATCACATGAATAATAAAAATCCATACTTTAAATGAAATTACTTACACACACATGACGTGCAGCAGCAACAGTGGGTCCCTTGACAAGATTCCAGATGTTCCCTAGAAAAACAGGGAATAATTTAATTTCACAATTACTTCACTGACTAGAAATGATCCCAGTAGGAGAATGTATGCGAATGACTCTTCTGTTTATAGATCTCACGCTCTTCACTGTTAATCTGCAGTGTAACTACATGTTATCAGACAGGATACTTGAGTCTACAATAGTTATAGTAATAGTTAGCTTAGCTTTTTTAGCTTACAGAGACAGGAAATGGGACAGTTAGCATTACTAGCTAGCCATTTATGAAAAAGAAAAGCTTGTTCTCTTTTTGGGAAATAAATATGTTTGATTTCTTGTTGGGTTATGTGACAGGATTGATGCAGCTAAAGCTTGCTGAATAATATCTTGTTCTTTCATCCATACAAAACGACACGCTGCGATTTAAACTGTGGGAAATTTGGTGACATTTTGGGAAGAGCACTTGTTCGCTTTGTTGATAGGAGTTAGATGAGAGGGCCGATACCTCTCTCGTGTCTGTGCAGTAAACATGTAGCTAGCCGTTACCAGAGCCAGGCTAACGTTTCCCCTTGTTCGCAGTGTTCATGCTAAACCGAGCTAAACCAGCTGCTGGACTGTCGCTTACAGACCTGATGGTGCTGTTCATTTTCTCATCTGATACTGATAAGACAGAGAATGTGCATCTCCCAAATGTTAAATTTTAATAGAGAACGACTTTTTCTTTGTAAATGAAGTAAAAAAAAACTGAGGGCTGGGATCTACCCTGCTTGTTTTCATTGTTTACCCCTCCTCTCTCCAGCTGCTTCATGTTAAAAATTGACCACTGCTGTGTCCCACCCTCAAGTCATGTCTCATGACTGTTGCCAAGAGGAGCTGCTCACTGGCTGACGTCTTAGCTAAAGTGTTCTGGGTGGGGTCATTTGGACTTTACTCCCAGTAACACATGAGTTAGAGTTTCAGTTACATGTGCTGAAAGCTCCAGAAGCAGGGATTCCTTATCATGAGGTCAAACATAGACCTACAGCAGAAAACACATTTAATTAAAAGGCCGACAGTTTCCTTTTTCCTTTGTTGAAAATAATAAGTGAGAGACACTGCAATAGAGGAAGTGGTGATGACAGAAAAGGCACATTATTTTGATGTCCATTAGGGATTCCTCGCACTGAGCTTTTTTATGCATCCCATTAACTACTTCACTGTTCCCTGCAGGACGTGCTCTTTTGAAAATAAACAACACACAACAACCGACATTATCTATGCCGCCGGTAGCCCAGCGCTGCATCATGCACACTGTAACAGCCTCCCACACAAACAGTGCGCTACACATTTCTGCTTTCTCCAACCACGCGTTTGCCTCAGGGCATGTGCATCGCTAACGGCAGGGACGCACCAACCCTGCTGCAGCTGAATGAGTTTAGCCTGAAGATACAACAACGCCTCCTTCATCTTTGTGG
Organism: Seriola lalandi dorsalis; assembly: GCF_002814215.2. NCBI lineage: Eukaryota > Metazoa > Chordata > Actinopteri > Carangiformes > Carangidae > Seriola > Seriola lalandi. Next base: position 1,666,045 of record NW_019525116.1, read on the forward strand.
CCACTGGATGTGAGGCAGAATTTCTCTGTTTCTCCTTCTAAAACCCAAAGGAGATGATTGTATTTTCAGCATCTCCACTCCAAATACTGCCTGTTTGTACTGGCACAGTGTTGCTTTCTGTTAAGCTAAGCTAGTCGGCTGCTGGTGGTAGATTCATTATTACCGTACGGACATTAGCGTGGTATCAGTCTTCTCATCTAATCTGGGTGAAAAAGTGAATACTATTCCATTATAGCAACTGTTACAGAGGAACTACTCTGGCACTTTAAATAAAGTGTTTGAAAAAAAGGCATTGTCAGGTTTCAGGTTGTCACTTCTGCTAACGCCATAGCCTGGCGTGAATGACAGATTGCATCTTCACTCAAGGAGCAGGATGTCTGGGTCTCCAGGCAGTGGCACCGAGCTGTGAAACCTTTTCACTATCACTCTCAGACAACAGCAGTCTGCTGGCCTTACTCATCCGCAGCTAGATCCCAAATGGCAGCACCACAGGCTTTGCTTGATCTGTAGAGGGGCCAAAATGGCATGGGGCCGCTGCCAGGTGGCTGGCTGTGTGTCTTGATCCCATGAATGACCACTTCTGTTCAGCGTTAACACAGGCAGAAGGTTTTGGTGCGGCAGTGTGTTTGTCTGGCAAACTGGAGAAGCCAAGGAACGCACCACCGACCACCCGAGACCCAAGCAGCTGCTTATCTCCTCTATAGTTAAAAATATACATTTGAAAATACACACAAGTATGTGAGCTAAGCAGCCAAACGGGGGTTATGTTACAATGAAATAACAGTCTGATCATTTCTCCTCATCACACATACTGACTCTAAGCAGCTCGACACTGCGACACATACCTCGTCTTTAAATCCGCACCTTTCAGATCGATGCTGACTTTTCTTAGACACGTAGCTTCAGCTTCAGTCGTTCAGCACATTATCAATCAGCCACCAAAAGCATAATTAAGATCAATTTACAAGGTTCTTATTTTAAATTGAGTCATCTGGAAACAGTCAGCCACATGGCCAGTGGCATTTCCAACTCAACACTGAACTCATGCAGCTAACGTTTGCATAATTAGCAAGCAAGCTACAGCTGATGAAATCCAACTGCCGGCGACAGTGGCGCCGAAATCAACGGTCGCGGGTTAGAAATGAGAAAAACCTGCATTTGTCTGAAAAGAAAGACGTGTGGTTTAAACAATTACTAAGAATATTGATGCTAAATCTGCCGCTATTATCACTGTAAACTGTGGGAAGACGGAAAGCTCTGACCCGACATTTCTTGACCTTTTCTCTCATATTCTCCCACAGAGGAAGAACCTGAGGGACCAGTGGCTTAGTGAAACAACCCCACCTCCTGTCCCGCTGACACTTGACGGCTTTGGGACCGGCCCTCCGCTACAGGACGAGGCGGACCAGCGCACTGCAGCGTGAGCCACATTTCACCAGATCTCAGAGTTCAAATAAACCGAGCATGACAAACATTAGAGATGATGGGGGCTGTTCAGGCAACCCTGTGATCTGAACTCGCCTTGAGGCTCCAGGTATGATGCGTGCAGTTAGACATGCAAGTCAAACCAAGAAAACACAGGGATCGGAAGGTACTTATAAAATAAACAATATTTATTTAGCCCCGATTGTGTGCTATAAGTAGAGAAACAAACAATAAAGTTTCTCTAAGCCTTCAAATGAGATGAATAATTGACAACAACAGTCAAAAACGATAAGGTACCGCTCTACCTGGGGCCTACCTGAATACCTCTCATGATGTAGGAGTGGTAAAGGGGAAACATGGGAATAAAGGCCGTAGACTCAGGCATGTGAACAAACTGAATATTGTGTGTGGAAATAAAAATAACGCTTGCACGATATTGCAACATGAAGAATTTGGCTCCTGCAGGGGGACACAGGAACAGTTGTGGTTTTAGGTCTATTTAATTTAACATTCTGCTGGCACACGGATAAAATATGCAACGTTCACATATTCATTTCTAAACATGGAAACATTCGCCATGAAGCAGAGAGTACAGTGTTTTTCTCACAGATACACTTCTACTTTGACCATGACGAGATCAAACAGAAGGCCGCCATGTTATAGTTATGTGGCGGATTATAGCCTAGGACACACGCAGGCGGACACACACACACACACACACACACGGACGGACACACACACACATGCACACACACACCCACCCACCCAGTGTCTCTTTTTTCTTGGTCCACTGCTCTGAATCATTTTTGTTATGAGCTCTAATGTGCATCTTTTTGTGTTGACACATTTTATGTCTCTGCCAATGTGTGTGTGTGTGTGTGTGTCTGTCTCAGGGAACAAACCAAAAGTCAAAAGACGCCTGAGGACGGGGAGGAAGAGGCAGCTGATGCCAGAAAAGAGAAACAAGCTTCCCGAGAAGAAAACAAAGAGTCTGTCAAGTGTCCGGCTGCAGCCAGAACACACAGCCACAATCAGGTGAGTACAGTACGGAAAGAAAAGCACACTCAGATAAAAAGGTAAAGTCTGTGTCTTATACAGCAGAAAAAAAAAAAAATCATCCAACAATACACACGCTTTCTAGCAAAATGAGATTTGAGAATTTAGAGACACAAATAGCCCCGAAGTATTTTGTGATTTCAGATGCTGTGGAAGGTTTAAGATGCGCACCATGCCTCCCTCCCCCCTCCCAAATCAGCCCGAGTCTCCCCCAAGCCTGAACTTAAAGAAAAACAAAATCTGAACCATTACCCATTAATGAATATAAAATAAGGGCCAGAGGAAGCACATGGTGCTCGGTGTGGCCTATCGCCACACCTCAGTGCGTTGGCAGTGGTTAAATAAATGTTAAATAAATGAACATTGCAAACAAACAGGAAATATTTTTACCAGCTTGTACAACTGAGACGTAAATACCTCCAATTACTTATCATGAATAAAACATTCACAACTGTGCTACCACGTAATTTCCCTGCAGCAGTAAATCAAACCAGAACTTTTCCCTGAATTTGGTGAACAATGAAACAAAAGCCCTGCTGTATCGTGGATGTATGAACTTACATTTATCATATATTGCAGCCTACAGTTTTGTTTTTCTTTCAAGCAAATGAATCATAGCTCATGAACTTTCACCTCCATCAAATATTTCACTCAAATATAGCTCAGTCCAACATTGGCAAACCGACAGCAGAACAGAAATGGTTGTTGGGCAAAATACTCTCAGCGCCTGTTGACATGAGCTCGGTTCAACACTTCCCTGATGATGACTGTAAAATATTTATGGCAGGACACGGGTTGGGGAGGGCTCCGGAAAAGGGCGGGAGGCATGTGTTGAAAGTTGCAGACTCAGTTGTGACGCAGTGTTTTAAGTGTCTGACCATGGAGAGCACTTAAAAATGTCTCTTTTTTTCCCCCGCAGGCCGCGGCTGACGAGGACGCACAAGGTAAGAGGTCCGAGTCAGCTGCACTGCAGTTGTCATTAGCTTACCATCAGCTTCTATCTCTTCTTTGTCTCGGTCACGACTGTGCCTTCCTAGAATCTATTCTCTCCTGACAGATGATAATTTACCATAACTAAATCTTAGCATGAAGAATAGTCATTTAAATCAGGGTGACAGAATGGAGCCACAGCTGAGAAACAGCTCCGCTTTGACTGCAGGAAAATGACTTACATTCTGCCTGCATCTGACTCTTTCTGTTGTGCAAGAATGCCACTAGGGCAAAAGTTTATCAAACCCTTTTCTGTCCTATCTCTTTCTGCACTTGGTGGAGATAGGACAGGGAAGAGTGAAAAGGGCGTGACAGTATAACAGAACAGCCAATTCTCACACAAGGCAGAAAGCATCAGACAGATCAGTTGAAACTTCTGTAAACAGAGAGGAGTGCAATCATTTGTTTGCCCCAGATTTCTTTTTAAAAAATGTTTAAGTTAAAATTCATGAAATGGATGTTTTACTCTTTATAGTCAAGCTGAAATTTGAATTAACCCACTTAATGTACAAGAACACGCACTGTTAACTCTTAAAGCCGTGTAAAGACTACCAACATTGATACACAGAGTTTTTCAGCCTAAATCTGTAATGTTTAATTAATCATAAAGCCATTGTACAGTTAAGTTTGCATTCCACTCAGAAAGTTGAAGCTAGTTAGCCTAGCTTGCAAACGTTAGCCCTGATTCCCACCACCTGTTACCTTTCGAGCATGTTATGTATTTCAAGACCTGTTGAGTCATCGGCAGCTCCTGCACAGACGGTGTCTCAAAACTCACAGCAACAGGTAGTCCTCTAAACTCGGGACATTAGCCTGTAATCCAAATCGCAACGTGGCAAGGGGCGTGATTTTAATTGGCCTATATTTTGAACAAAAAACAGAAAGACATATATGTATATATACTTATTTCTTAGGAAAAATATATTGTAATTTCAGTTTGACTTTAACACAAACAGTATATGTTTTCTTTTTCAGTGAATAAAGAGGCTGAGGATCACTTCTCCATACAAATGGCACAAAGGATGTTTCATGAAAGTGGGCAAGATGGCCGATCAGGTGAAGCAAAGGAAAAGACTCTATTGTGACTATAAATTGAGGATGTTCAGTATAGATTATGTGTTATTACAGGGTTGTAGCACTGAGGTCACCCAGGTCATATTTTAGCATTGGGTATCTTTGGTGGTTTGAGTCCCCCGAGGTGCAGTTTACCTACTATAACTGACGCTTCTCTCTGTCTGACTGCACTGCCTTGACTCTGACACTTATGTGACTTGGCAGTGCTGAACTGTCCTCAAAATATTCAGCAGTGAGAAGGATAAATATAAGACTTAATGAACAGGGATTTAGGCAAGAGAATATCCTCAGCTGTTTGCATTGGTCTCTCCGTTCTTCCCTTTGTGAATGATGACCCCTTTATATAATCTCGCTCTGTCCAAGTTCAGCCTTCAGGGTACGACTTAACATTGGGACTGAAAACAATGTTATATTTAGCCCACTTTGGGTTTTTTTTTCTACTTTTTTTTCCTGCTCATTAATTTTTAATGCCTGCTGAGTTTTGCTCATTGCGTCCCTTCATTGGTACTCGAAGCTCCGCTCCTGACCCGGCATTCACCTTTCTACCCCTGATCTTTTAAATACACTCCGGCCTGTGACACATTTAAAAACAGTTTGATTAGACAAAAATGAGGATCTGTCCTGCACTGCAAATGACTTTATTAACTTTCTGTAATTTAGCCTTGTGAGTTGTGTTGCCTTTAGCGTTTTTATCATAATTTGAATTCTGCTCTGTCTCTTGTATTTTAGTCCTGGGAATGTTGGCAGTGCAGGTTGAGAGAGACCCCAAGACAGGAGCCACTGTCGTCAAGTCAGTGGCCCCCATGTCCACACCGGCTGATGCTCCCAAGGTCACCACAGTCTTCGACGACGGCAGGAAGAGTATCCACGCCGTTGGCGGGACAGGATCTCAACCCTCGACCGAAGAGCTGGGGCAGATCTTGAACGCCATCGATGGGGTTGGGATGACAGCGCTGCTGGAAGAAGTCACGGTCGTGCCGAGTAGAGATGCAGAGATGAAGATTGAACATGTAGAAGCCAGAAGAACTCCAGAGGCAAAAGTTGTGTCTTTTCCTACCCATCATGCCATGTCAAAAGAGACCGATACGCAGTTGGACAGCACCGGAAGCTACGACTTGGAGGCTGAGCTGAGCGCAGAAGACTGTGCTGTAATTGTGGGAAACGAGGAGGATAAACAAGAGGACAGATGCATCACAGCAGTCAGAGACATAGCAGGAGAAGTGGAGAACGTGGAGGATCAGAGGTTGGAGGAAGGCCCGGTCACCCTCTTGTTCCTGGGATACGCTGACGCCACTACGTCCCAAGGTCACAGCCAAGAGGACGATGAAGGCATGCTCACTGTGGAACGAGTGATTATCACCGAAGATGGAGAAGAACATGTCTTAGGACCTGAAACATCCGCTTCACCTCCGTCATCATTAGACAAGGTAGCAGAGCAAGAGGCTGGGAAGGAGTCCCCAGCTGAAGTATTTCAGGTTATTCCCCTGGATGGAAATGGAGCTGGAGTAAAAGTCCAGGCTGAAGAAGGTGACAAGGGGCAGCATCGTTCATCTTCACCCAGTACAGCAGTGGGAGAAGGAACTTCCAAGCGCAAGACCTGTCAGTGTTGCTCCGTCATGTAAGGAAATGACTGAAGACGGAGACTCTCTCATCAGGCTTCATCGTAATATTTCTTATGTTTTATACCCTTGTGACTTCTATTACAGAGCATATGCTGCACTGCTGCCTTAATGACTGATATGAGAGATTAAGCCACTACCTGGTATTGTCTCACAATGGTTTTTGGCTCCGAGCGTCCAACACTTCACTTCGCCAAAGAAAAAGACTTTTATTATGTTCTAAGTCTTTGCAGCAGCTGTGGACTGTCAAGCAGCTCCGAGGGACAATTAAAATCCACTTCCTCCCCCTGGTGGACAAAGCTGAGAATTTCAACATGCAGTCCTGCAGATACTTCTTGTCTCAAATGCCTCCTCTTTTCTCTGCCTTGGCCTTATCAGCCCAAAAAGATTCCTTATGTTCAGCTGTTCCCTCCAGGAATGGAAAAAGCCAAAGAGCAGCAGCATGGTTTGTAGTTTGTGGCACTAATAATTTTTTTTAAGACTAATGACAGTCTGTTTGTAACATCCTTTGATAAAAATTTTCCTTTTATTACCCATGACTACTCGACAAAATCTATGTTTCTGAGAATTTGGGTGTTTTAATGTCCTAATGAGGAGTTTGTGATCTACAATGTGACATAAATTTTGCATGTTAACTTTCTGAAGCCTGACTTAGATGTATTTTTTTGGGTACGCGGTTTTAGACTTGATCAGATCCACGTTTACATGTAACAGACTGAGGGAGACTCAGTACAAGACTCTTTACATGCCCCTGTTACTTTGCACAAAATAAATCATTGCCTTTCTCCTCTATACATTAAGTGCCAGTCTGACAGGGGGACGTATTGCTTCTGGGAGTGTAAACTCATTTCTTCTGGGCATTTCCAGGGTAATTAGTAGGATATTTAAAATTTAAAATTTAACACCTCAACGTTTTCCTCTTAGGCATTTCCCCAGCATCACTCTACAAACTTCTTGCTAAGTTCCTTTTATTTCTTCCAAATGGAAACCTTCCACAACTGGATCAAAGACTTACCCTCTGGTGCAGGGAGATCGTCTGCACCCTCCCCAATGAAAGATTACAGGCGGCCTTAAAAGGAAAAAGATGAACTGTTCCTGAAGGTTCGGCCAAGTTTTCTAGATGATTTACCTGCGGTCCTGAAAGTGTACTTCTAAGGGGGAAGCACTTTTCTGAGTGGAAGACCCCTCTCATTACAACAGTTATGGGACATATATATAATACAGTGCACTATTTTACTTAATTTCATATGATTAATTAGTGTAATTTGTGGTTTGACACTCAGGTTTAACATTTACCGTCCTCAGTATTTCATGCATAGTATGTAGATAGTCCACATCTCTCATGCACTGTGTAACGATATGTGACTGGCATTCAGTATTTCACTACATTCAGACTCCTTCTACAGCTCAATAGGGAATACTTATAACACGAAATTCTTACATAAAGACCGCTTGAGACGTGGCATTATCACTTCGCAATGGTGCATTTAACTTGAGGTTACTACACTGTTGCTGTGGGTCATTGGAACTGTGCACTGCCTTTCACACAGAGGGGATTTGGTTTGCTCACCTGACACAGAGGACAGGAAGGCACAGTTGCTAAGTAGATCAGCTGGATCATTCATATTTCCACTGATGTTAGTACTATCACGCACAGAAGATGACCGCAGCGCTACAATCAGGTGGGTCTCCTCCTTCACAATTTCTACATTATTGTTCTACCTTTGCACTTGTTTGCTTTTCTGTCGCACTTTTCTCTCCCGGGCTGAAGGGGCAGGCTGTAATAGTAGATCTTTGTCTGGTGATGGCCAGAGAAAAGCCTCAGTAGAGTTAAAGATCAGGTCACAGTCATCAAAAAACCCCCATCTTTTTCTGATTTATTTGTAATATAAACACAGTGTGTATATTTACAATACTAGTCCAACAGACATTACCACAAATATTGGATAATAGAATCATGAAATTGCATGTACAATACCACTTAAGTAAAGTATTTAAATAGTATTTGAATAGTATTTAAAATGATTTATAAGAACCTTCTTTGTGACAAAACGTTCCTTGAAAGGAGGGTGGAATAAACAGGTTAAGCTCATTAAGGCACATTGATACGTCCTGTTGCTTGAGCTTTATATTCAGCGCGGTGGTGCTGCTGCTGTTGATAATCCTGAACTGCAGCATGGCTGGCGTTAAGCCCCTGAATGCAGGTGTAAATATAGACTCATACATTTAAACCTGCTGCTCAGGGAACCAGATAATGCAGGGACACTGACATTGTGTACCCATGATTTTTATTATCCACCAGTGTAAACGAACAATACATGTCCAGTTACAACAATTCTTATAACAACGAATTGTTGTTACAAGGCTGATCACTGACTTTGCGGATAATAGGCATTAACCAGATGAGTAAAGGCTGTTGTACCAGAGAGAAACATCACTTCTAACAGGCATACTGGTGATGATGATGAGAGTGTCTGTGTCCAGCCAGGCTGGCAGATATTGTACATAGTGTGCGTGCCAAGACAGACAGGAAAGCCGATTACTCTTTCCCTTTGTCAGCAGTGTTGGCAGCGCTAGTTCACAGTGGGGGAGAAAAGTCACCAGAACAACACAGTAGCTGTATGTCCTGCTGGAAAGAAAAACAAAAGAAAACTGGTGGATCTCCAAGTGCCTGTGGCAAGGCTGGATAACCAGATGGGCAAAGTAGAATTCCAGGTGTCCACAAAGATCCAGGATTACTGTGTCTGACTGGTGTCCACTGGAAAGTGATTTTTTTTTTTTCTTTTACAGTTTTGTGGTTAAACGTTGTATTATCCTCAATTAATTTCTATTTAACCACAGAAAACCTGTACACATTGCAATACATAATGGGGCTCATCAGTTAATTTTTCCCTTGGGCCTCCCTTAATAATCTCCCTCAAGACAGTACCAGTCATAGCCACACAAAAAGATATGATGAAATATGAAATAAGATCTATTTTGATTTTAAAGGTTTAACTGCTGGAGAGAGGAAGTCCCCTATTTCACTGAAAACTCAATTGTAAGTGTGCAAGTGGCAAATTGGACCATGCTGTCACAGATCTTGCTAATAATTACACATCTACAAGTGACAATAAGCAAATCACAAAGATTAGAAGTTCAGCTGTGTTCTGCAAAAGCAAGTTTTCCTATGTGTTCATCACCTACACAGATCAGTTTATTCTTACAGTTATTATTAATAGGGATTTTATTATTAACCTCAGTAACACTTTCTCATGTGACTTATATTTAAACCCAAGCAGGGAACAATTAAAAGGGAAGACTGAATAAACATCCCTAAGTGATTTCGAAGGCTTGTCACCATGGAAACAAGACATCCCAGACCCAGCCCGCAAGGTCAGGTCTCCCAAGACGATGGCGGTCTGTGGATGAAGATGGACTCTGGCCCTGAGGCCCAATCGATAACCTCTGGTGAGACGCCCCAAGATGAAAGCAAACTCATTCTCCCGGCCCATGCAGTGAACACGACGTACTACAGTGTGATGGTTGTCGAGGGCGCAGATGATGTCTTCATTCCACCACCTCCATCTTACATTGCTCCTTTGCCACCAGCAGAGGGCAGCACAGGCGCAATGGTCAATAATTCCAGTGTGACCCTTTCAAATGGGGCATCTGACGCCACAGAGGCTAAAGCTAATCCCAGCGGCTTAGACTGGCATCATGGAGAGAAGCAGTTAATGGCAGCACAGAACAAGGTGGATGAAGTGATAGCAAGTACAACACAGACTTCTAAGGAGTCTACGAACATCACATCTCTGTCCAACGACAAGGACCCCACTCCACCAACAGATCAAGTTCAAACATCAATGGAGGACGCTGGTTGTCTAACGGAACCATGCCGTGATCCATCAGGAAGGCATCACCAGGATAACACCTCAAGAGACAGAGAATCCAATGAGGAACCTGGGGACATTTGTAGGGAAACTGACGCAGGGGAAGACAAAACTAAATCGGAGGATATATGCGGTCTTACTGAGACAGACTCAAAACTAGTGACAGAAAATGTCAACTGCGACGGTGTGGGGACAAATGTACCATCTGTTGGTGTGAAAGATGATGATTTAGAGTCCCGTGGGCCACCAGAGCTCCTCAAATGCAACCAAAACAAGATGGACTCAGCAACCAATCAGCCACAGGTATCGGAGACTCCTGCAGAGATGACCAATGATGATCAGGAGCATGTTGACACCAGATCTTTGGACTATAACCTCACAAAGAATGACTGGGTGAGGAGAGAGAGCAGCTCCAGCGAAACGCCGGTGCCACGGCTCTCCAGCTCTGAAGGCTCTGAAGAGCAGGGAGATGGAAACAAGAGAATAGCTACTGATATCCAACAAGGACAGGAACTGCTTCAACGTCTGCAACTGGTGCAGCAACGACAGGAGGTTGACCAAGAAACGAGATGTGAGGAAAATGATGTGTTTGAGGCAGAAGTAGATGATTTGACAGCAAGAGAAATTAAGCCGATGGGCGGAGATGAGAGGGAATACAGTAGACTTCACACTTCTATGGATGAGGGAGCCAAGGCGAACCTGAAGGAAAAGCATGAAGAGAACGAGAGTACAGACGGTGGGAAAGCAAGGATGTCTTTTACCACAATGTCTGAACAGCTAGCGGACCAGAGGATTACCAGAACAGACGCCGATAACTCTGATGACGATCAAAGTGACAGCTGTGTGCCTGCGGATTCGTCTCCAGTCAACTCTCATGAAACCAATGAAATTCGCAGTCTATCTGCCAGACACCAATTCTCAGCTGCTGAAAGCTCAGTGGAGAAGCAGATCCAAGAGGCAGGCCAGGAGAAGCAAAACCTGCAGAGAGCCGGAGGTATCCTCAATCTTGCGGATAATCCGGATGTACTGGAGATTCCCTTTAAGACCAATATCTCGCTTGAACCAATCCCCCCCCAGGTTGGCCAAAGCCAACGCAGCGACTGGCAGTTCTCCGAGAAGAAGATGCAGAAGGAGATAAGTCAGGAGGCTCAGAGAGAACTGGTGCTGGTAAACCAGGGGAAGATCCCAGGAGGATACAGCAAAGGAGAGGTCCGCCAGTTAAAGGAGACAAAGCTGCTATTTGAGGCTTTCCAGCAGGACAACACGGAGGGTCCAACAAGGAACAGGAAACTCCCTACCGCACTGATAAGAGGTCATGTGTATCCCTCTGTGCTGGAGCGCACACGTAGCCTAGAGATGTTTTCCCTCAAAAGTTGCCCCATTGCCAGAACAAATTCCCTCAGGCTGTACGAATCTACAACCTCTGAGGGGGAGCAAAGTGCTGAAAACCTCAGATCAAAGAGCCCACCTGGGGGTACACGAGACAAAACACGCTTATCCCCTTACCCAAAACAAGACAAACAGCAACGCCTGTGCAGAAGCATGGACTCCATAGGCACAGATGTGTCCACATCAGCTGTGGATACTAGGGGCAAAACAAGGGAGGGAATCACAAGACAAGGGTCTCCCATCCTCAAACACAACCCCTTCTTCAAGCTGCGTCCAGCCCTGGCTCTGCAGCCGGAGGTAGAGAAGGACATCCGGGAGGCCAAAGAAAGAGAGGAGGAGCTGCGCAGACAGAGATGCACTCTGTATGGAGAGAATAGGCAAAACAGTCAAGAGGAAGAAAAGTCACGATTGACAAAAACGCTCGCACCAGGTCAGTCTGCGTGGTCTCAGTGATACGTTTAGCACGAGTATCAGTGGTGGGATTTAACTACATACATTTACTCACCTAGCGTACCTGAGGTACATACATTTTACTTGAGTATTTCCATTTTATTCTCCTTCATATTTCTTCTGTACTAGCTTGCAAAGATAAATATTATACTTCAATTGACAGCAATTGTTACCAGTAACTTGACATACTAAATCATATAATCAGCTCATGAAATAGGATGTAATGTTATCATTAAAAAAATCAGTAGTATGATTATATAAGTAGAAGATCTCAGGCTAATTTGGTTAAACAATTTTCCATATTAAGAATATTTTAATGAAAGCTAATTTAATCATGTGGATAAACAGACAGCTTAAAAAAAAAAAAAAAGTGTAAATGTTTATGAAATATTTCCATCGTTGCAAAGACACATCATATAAATACTAGTATGTCCAATAAGAGTCACTTAGATCTTTATTCATTGCACATCCCAGCCTTCTGACACTCAGTCTGAGCACTTTAATGAATGCCTCTCTACATTAGCATCACATACTGTTATCCTAGGAGTCTTATCGACAACTTAGTGTCAACCCTGTCACCGGCGGTTAAGGGCACATCACTCTAGCGGCGGTCTGATCTGAGTCAGCACATGCCAGCGGGCTAAGTGACAACACGAAGGCTGCTATCTGCGCTCCAGCTTGAGCCAGGGGCAGCTCTGGTTGCATTCTGGTGTTGTGTAAATAGGAACGATTTAAGACGGTTGATGCGTCTCGTTGAAAGGAATCTGTACGCCCAGTTTGTCTGCATTTTTTTTCTCCATGTCTGCTGTTGTCGCCTATATACCCAGCAGGACAGCTTGAAGGCCTGAGCGAACACCGCGCCCAGCCAGCGAGTGTGTCATTATGTAGCACCACGTTAGTATTTTCAGCGGCTGGATAACGATGCGTGGGTTGACTCAAGGTGAAGATGATGAATCTTACAAAGTGACAGCTATATAATGTGTCTGGGCTGGGCTAAACTGAAGGAAATGACTCATTGTTAAGGTCAGATAAGCTGTAGAGTGTTATCTTAACCATCCATGGCACAGCTCTTAATAAGAATGTACAACCCAGATACATGGCGCTACCTTCACAGATGACAGTTCAGCACAGTGGATGTGCTAGTAACAAGTTTTTAAACATAGTCTGTAACCCTATAAAATAATGTAGTATGAAATGCAGCCAGCTTTGGAATTAGCGCTCAGGTTACTGCTGTTAGTAAGCTAGTTAGCCAGACATGCTAACAACTGCAGATCACCATAAAGCAGACAAAATAGATGAGATTCAGTCTAGTTGAATATGTGAAATGCTTAATTAATTAAAGTAAAATTGCTTCCTGTAATTTTCACTCGTTTCTTCTTCCTGTCCTTTAGATGTCAGACATCAGTCCAGGGGGAAACTGGAGCGGGTCTGGCCTCCGCCCTCCAAGCAAGACCAGATGAAATCTGAGCAGACACAGGTGATGCGTCAGGTTTATTTACAGTAAATAGCTTATAGCTTGGAGTATCATCAAAAGGTTTCTGTTCTTGTCAGTGTTACGTATTGTTTTGAAATGCCTAAGAAAGCACTGAGGACTTGGCCTACTAATAGTGAGGTTTACCCCATCAAAAATAAAGATTCAGGTCAAACTGAATTTTAAATATGTTAATGTAATTGCTGCTTTCTGAATCTTATCAACCTTAAATGGCTGAACAAACACATTAGACTTTTAGTGTTCAGAGATACTATTTGTTTTTATAAATTCGTGGATTAGTACAAGTGGTTCTGAAATTGATCTTGTGAAAGTATCTTGCATAAGACCTTGAAATCATCCTTACATAACATCCTTACATAATATCTTGTTTTTCACATATAATATATGAAAATGATGTTGAATTAAGTGTGACCATTGCCAGGAAATTCATTCCATAGAAAACAGTGGTTCTCAAAGTTTTTCACATCAAGGACCGTAAACCGACACAAATTAGACCAAAGACCTTCATCTGATCTGATTTTTGCTTTTAGATGATTTATTACAGGAAGTGTTTTAAACCCATGACTCATATATTCACACATTCTGTAATTGTGTTTCTTATGGATGGAATAATAGAGAAAATATTATCAGCTCATGCAACATACACCTTTCCCATTCCCATGAACGTGAAATCTCAGGAACCTCTTCAGGGACTTTCTTCAAATTGGATACAAACGTTCACTTGGAGTTAAGGATTAACTGAATAGAATTTGGTGGTCAAAGGTCAAAGGTCAGCGAGACCTCACAAAACACGTTTTTTGGCCATAACTCAAGAATTAAGTAAGAAGTAATTATGACACAATTTAACATTAATGTCTAGCAGGATAAAATGAAGTGATGACATTTTATATCCAAACGGTGAAAGGTTAACTTCACTGTGACATCATAATGTTCTGCTGAAACACTCCTGGTCATTGTTCAGTGCTGTAACTCAAGAACAGAAGGGAATATTTTTGACCATATTTCCTGCAAGTTGACTGGTTTAGCAGAGGCGTACAACCATGAGGCGGTAATTCCAGGTCTATTATGTGCTTAAACTTTTGTAATGTTTTTGTAGTGGTTTCACATTATTCTGATATACAGTATGTGAGGGCTGAATGCTTCCAGATAATGGTCTATTGGTCATGGGTTACTATCAGCTAAACAGGGGTTTCTTTGTTCTCTTGAATGGTATAAAAAAAAGAAGGGAGTTTCAGTGTTTCACTGAATCTCCGCTGACACTCTGCTTGTGCAAGTGAACATTTCGTATAAACAGTGTTTTGTGTGTTTATCACTATTCACGCAGTTTCCACAGCTCATCTCCATCTCTAAATCCTGCCCTTTCCTCTGTCTTATCCCACAGCAGGAGCCAAAAGTCCACAGAGCAGGGGGTCAGAAGGCTCCTCTGTGGCAACGCTGGGAGTCCGGCATGATCAACGGGCAGCCATCACAGGAAAAGAACTGATATTGACCATCCTGTCAACACTACACATAAAATATCTATGATCTGCGATGCTAGACAGCTGCACAAATCTAAGTGGAGATGAATCAATATAACTAAAAACCCTTATGGTAGTTCCAGCTTAAGTTCGCTCTGGCTAACTCTGCTTTGTATCTGTGTAAAATTCGCTTTTTTTGATATCTTGAACATTAGTTTTATTCAGCAGATAAATAAAGCAAGAGTATCACTTCAATTGTTCCCTCCATCATTTTTCTCCTTTAATCTCTATGGAGTTATGTGAAAAACAACTTCGGTTTCCATATAATATGTGTTTTTGTAAGCTTCCTTAAATTAAGTTCTGTAGCAAAAAGAAGCACATTTTGCTTAACAAGTTGGTTTTCCACAAATAAACTTACAAACTATAAATTTTGTTCCATGTTTTCAAGTTTTAAAGTGGAGAATTGACATTATTCACCATCAGAATTCACAGTGGAAACATTAAAGGGGCACTCCACCCATTTTCAAATGAAATTCAGTTACTAGTCAAAGAGAGAATTAGTCAGCCTGTGAAAACAGACAATACAATTTATAACATAAACTTTGATGGAAACACTATCCAGTTGTATTATGGGAAATGTAGGATCCAGTAAAAATTAAATAAATATTTTGAGTTTTTCTGCTTCAATTTTGACCAGTCTTTTTTAATCCGTCTTTTGTAAATTACCCAACATTACAATATTGGGTAACATCAAATAGTTAGAGTACCTCTTTAAATACCTATGCAGAGTCCTTGTGGGTCTAATCAACCTAAAAGCATCAGCAGGACAAAAGACAGAATCTTACAACACTAGGATATTGTACATCTTTCAAGTGGCAGCAGAAAAGTCTGCTTTGATTACTCAACACCAGATTGTCTAATACCTAAATGAAGGAGGAAGTCCACGGTAAATGAACTCATCCAAAAAAAACCTTCAGGAAAACTTTCCAGAATTGACCTGTGATCACATCCACTCGAGAGAGAGGGTTTGGTTCCTAATCTCCACAGTCACAAGCACACAGCTTAGCCTGTCTAAGTACCATCTGTCAGCTCCAGTGACTCTGCCAAGGGAGGAAGGACTTTCACTCTGCCCTTCCTGGATCGGAAGCCCTTGTGTTAATTGGCTGCCGTTCTCACCAACCCACAAACAGCACCCAGGGCTACGACCTAGGTTTCAGTTATGACATTTTAAGATGGCTTCCCCAAACATCCTGAATACAGATCCCAAATGGCAGACGTCAGTGTTTGCCTTGAGTTTAAAATGGCTCTGATGGGAATTCACATACTGTACATGAAGGTCGTGTCTTGCTTTATCTTAATGACACAAACAGATATATGACTGGAACAGAAGACTGATGCATATGGTGTCAAGGGACCCTGAGCAATCACAGCCAGGCTGCTCCTCCTCTTCTTGTCTGTGCTGTGGATCAGCTCTTACAAACTGATGCCACCTCTCAGTGTGAGCAATCATAGGAGGCACATCTTAATCATCAGCCCCTCCCAATGTACCCTGTTAAAAGAGGCCGGCCTCATCCATCTCGATGACAACACACTGAAAGGTAAACAGCGCAGTCAGCCTTTCCGTTAACCATCGGGCATCTGCAGAATGAGGCACATGTGGCGAGGCAGGATGATTCAAGCTACGAGCGATGAAGGTGGAAACCGGAGAGGACATCTGGGAGTCACTGCTCTTTTCCCCAACATCATTTCATATTTACATACAGGCATGAGAGTGAAGCAATATATGCATCTAACTCTCAGCAATATAGAAAATAACAGCATATCCCAAAACTGTTGAAGTACTCCTTTAAGATGGAAGAAGAAATAATCATGAAAAATGAGTCTGAAGAAAACGTTTCCGTGTTCCATGACTAATGTTATCAAATAGGCTTCGGGTGATTTTTGTCTGTGGCAATGATAAAAATGATATTGCTGTTCATATAGAGGAAATCAATGCTTTGTTAAATTCTTCTTCTTATAAACATACTAATTAAATCTATGGATGTAATTTTGCATCATTTACCAGCAGATGGCACTGTAGCCCTAATAAAAGAGAGAAGGTCTTTCATGACAACACTAAGTCCTTTTAGATGGGATTACAGGCATTAAATTGCTTGTTCAATCAAAGTATAAGAGTACTGCAGGCACTACTACAGTACTGTTCAGGTATTTTTAAGTAGACTTCAAGATATAAAAACAAACTACACACATCTTTAACAAGACAGCAACACCAGATCCTTTGACCTAAAGCTGCAACATTAGATAAGTTTATCCAGACAGACATATATCTTTAGGTTTGTACATATTCATGTTGAGAATTACAATTACAAAATCAAAGAAGTCACTTCATTTGAAGGGTAAACATATGCTGAGAAAGTACATTAGTTATGTAACCTCTGTAATTTATCCAATGATGACTCGACTACATGCATTATCAATTCCGTGTAAGCTAAGATGAAGAAAGAAAGTTGCTCAGGAGCACGTTTGCGTCATTTTCTGCAACAACATGGGGGTGGTAATTTCTTCAGATCCTTGGTTAACACTCTGAGTCATTCATGAGGGCTGTCATGTACAGAGCACATTAAGGATGTGTTCTCCTAAAAAACTAAAAAAAACAAAAAAAAAACTTTGCTGCTGTGAAAACATGAACAACACACCAATGAGATTAATGTCACAGTAATATTATCTCCTTTCAAACACACTTGAATCACCGGGGTAAGAATCCTTTTTGAGGAACAGACTGAGATAGAACAGGAGTATTAAAAAAACTTTCTGAGGATTACGGAGAAGACTTTTCAGGAAGAAACAAATCTGCTGAGGACGGATATTCAAGGCTAAGTAATGTTCCGTAATCTATTGGAAACTCCCACTTAATTTCATTCAGTTCAGCTTTTAGCAGTAATAATATGTTTCCAGGAGGAGAACGGCTATAAAAAGGTTGACAATCGAGGAAGAAAACGTTAAGATGTGGGTAAAACAGGGACGGAGACAAGGGGTTAAATGAAGACAGTACACTCCACTCCAGCACTATTATTGCATCCCACCCTGCCCTGAGTGCACAAATACCAAGAGCTTTGTGAGTGGGTGCTGATGAGAGGGTAGAGCAGTGACAGCTCTGACATCATCACTCCTTAAGCACTGTGAGATGGGGCTTGACTCGGTTCTGCACCAGAGGCAGCAACTTAACACTATGGACAGATGATGGATGAATCATTCTTTCCACCCACACGGCTTCCCATCGTCAGGATTCATCATCAAGGAACTCTCACTTGGCTCCAAATTAAACCCTTCTACATAATCCTTACACTGCTAAAGCCGCAGTCATGTAGCTCCGATACTACAGGAAAAAAAAAAAAAAAAAAAGGAAAGGTA
>NW_019525116.1:1686900-1687124 GCF_002814215.2 Seriola lalandi dorsalis
AGGAGGTGCTCTTGGAAGAGATGAGCTGGAAGAGATTCTTGAAGATAGAAGGACCCCCCTAGCATTCAGTAGCTTTTTCCATTAAATATCATCGACACCAAGGTTTCTCGTGACCTTGGTTTGGGGTAAGTTCAGTCAGGAAGAATCTCTTTCTCTCTCTCTCTCTCTCTCTATGCTTCTTATAATCACCTAACTACCATCATTTTTAGTAAACCAATCAGCCG
>NW_019525116.1:1690068-1697452 GCF_002814215.2 Seriola lalandi dorsalis
ATTAAAAAAAAAAAAAAAAAAAAAAAAAAAAAAACATCACCTGGCTGGTGGAGTTGGGAGCAGACTGAGGTCATGAGTGATGCAGGGAGCTGAGGAGTGACTGAGACATTCAGTAGGGGAGCATATATATACAAACAACAAATTATCAATAAAGATATACCCACTGACACACACACACACTCTGCTTGTTATGAAACAAACCCCCCCCCCAAGCCAAACAAACTGAGTCATTGCCTATTTATAGACACCGCAATATATCTCTCATGTGTATGAGCCCCGGATAGGCACTGTGCGTCTGTGGTATAGACAAGCTGTTACATAAATACATGTCTCAGAGGAACGGTGATTCACAATACGAGCATGGTTCTCTTTTTAACTGCATTTTTCTTAGTCACCAGCCGAACAAAAAATAATAATTACCGAGACAGCTAAATTTGGTTGTATGCGGAATTGTTGTTGGAATATTTTTTTCTAGGTATAAATGTGGAAGCATTTAGAGCAGATTATGGAGAAATAGAAGAAGGTTCTTCACTTTCTCTCTCAGAGTTCAAATGAATGGATCGGTGCCACTCCATGGAGCTGAATAACCACTTTATATCTTAGTTGTTTACAAAAAAAACAACACAAAAACAACACATGGTTTTATCTCCACTGGTTTCCACTGCTTGTACCAGCTTACTGTACAGACATGACAAAAGCACACAAATTGGGCCATGTTGTTTTTACACTTCCGCTACTGTGCAGATCGAACAAACAAGATATAATGTGTTACTTAGTGAGCGTTAGAGGCGCTGAATTGAGGGAATTTGTTACCTTTGGACGGAGCCAGACTAGACATTTCCCTCTGCTTCCAGACGGTCTGCGGCTCGGGAGGTACAGCGGGTCATCCACTCATCAAAAAGGTCAGTGGTTCGATTCCCCCGGCAGAAAAGTCCTGTATGTGCAGAAAAAAAAAAAAGAAGCACAGCATGAAAAAGTGTGTGCATATGGTAAAAATGAATTGTGTGTTTGAATGGGTGAAAGTGGCTTGTAGTGTGGGCTTTGAGGGGTTGGTAAGACTATAGAAGTGCAATCCATTTACCATCTATGCTAAGCTAACTAGCTGCTGGTTGTAGCTTCATATTAAACATAGTGACACACAGGCATGAGAGCGGTGTCAATCTTCTCATCCAACTCTCAGGAGGAAGGCTTATTTTTTCCAACAATAAAACCATAAAACTTTTTAAGGAATATGCTACAGGCGTTATAAGCAGCAAGTCCAAAACAAAAACAAAATATTCCACCAAGAGCAGTGTGTGTACATAATGCAATAGAGACTGTGTTTGTGTAATTGTAGGAAGCGATGAAGCAGAGCCAAAATAGAAAGAGAAGAAGAGAAGGGGTAAACAGCGAAGCAGAACTAAACACGTACTGGGGTCAGAGAAATGTGTGTTAATCATGAAGCTCCATTTTTGTTACTGACAGTGAGGGCAACAGCTCCTCTTATCTTTCATAATATCGGTCGACTAGGACTGGGTGTTATCACATTAGATAACATTACATGGCCGGAGAAATGAGGCCAAGCTGGCATGTAGCTGGATGACACCGTGCTGGTGCAGCACACTGTGTCACTGCAGAGGGATTTTCTAAAGCTAAAGCCGTAATGAAGCAAACATGAAGGAAAGGTTGTTTTTTAATGTCATACTGCAATTAAAACTAAGAGGCAGCGGCGGCGGGGATGTAAGGACACTGCAAAGGGAATGGAAGAGAAATATATGACCAATGTGCGCAGAAACAAAATGAAACAGCAGCTGGAGAAAGGATCAGAGAAAGTGGTGCTATGTCATTCAGCTGGAGGCGATCGACGGCCATCTACGTGACCTTCTTCCAGCAGCAGCTAACTGTGTCACCGGAGTGACGGCCTCCTCCCATCCCCGTCCTCCTCTCCGGACTTCCCCTGTGGTCTAGTTCAGAGTGTATTTTAAGCTCGTCCTGCAGGGAGCTTTACATAACACGCCTTTGCCCGTCAACTTTGGCTAACACCTCCCAGCTCATCTGTCTGACTCCCAGTGGCTGTTTTCGTAAAGCCGGTCAGCCGGTGTAAACAGTCTTGCTGTGAGTCTTGTCTGTGCCACCTACTTGGCAAGAACAGAGCACAGATATTTATATCCATCCATCCATCCAGCCTGCTGCCCACTGCTGCCGCTGCTGCAGATATAATCTACCCCAGAGCTGATGAATTATGAAGAAAGCCAGGATGCACAAATGATACTGTCTGGGGCAGTGAAACATCATTCTGAAAGGCTTTTTAAATGTTCATGTTAGACACAGTCACACAGTGTTTGCTGCCAGAGCTCTCCTCTGGTTTTATAACCTCTACCATTCATCCATTTACTGCTACAGATCTGCAGATCCAGAGGCCTATTACTGCTGATATTGCACAGCTGTAATGTACATGTGCTGTAATTTCCTAATAATTACCTAAGACGTTTCCTGGAAAGAGCGATGTAATTTTATACTAATTATAGGGAAAAATACAGTTAAAGGTTCTGACATATAAGTTTGGTTTGTTAGTCTTGAATGGACTGACTGGAAAAAACGGACAGATCCATTTCAACTAATTCAAAGTTTCATTAAACGCTGCTGATGATTGTTTTCAATATAGACTAGTCCACATCCATGGCAGAAAAAAAACAAAAAAGAGCCTTAAAGAGTTCGATAAATGTCTCAGAGATATTTCGTTTTTTAAAAAGACAGAAAAAGCAGCAAATCCTCAGACTTGAGAAACTGGAACATTTTGCTTGAAAATGACTCGGATGATCAATGACAATCGGAAAAGTTGCAGGTTTAGTGATGACAAATCGTTCCAACTCAATCAACTGATCACTTTAGCTTTATAATTTAGATATTTAAAGATATCATCACATACATTTGTGTATGTTCAGCTGATCTGCTCCTCACCGTCTAAAACACTCTCCCAGGTATGCTAGCAGTGCTCTTTGTAATTTCTAAAACGAGTCTTTGCTTTCAGAGAGACAAAAACAAATGCTACAGACATTTGCTGTTGAGCTTCTCAGCTAAAACAACAACTGTTCTCAAGCTAAGGTTAGCTTCATGGCTTGGTGTTCGGTTGACTTTTGAACATTTCTAATGGCTCGTTTTTAAACTAAGAAAGACACTTAAAGTCAAGCTTTTCTTATTTTATAGAAACAAATCTTTGACGTCAAAACACAGAAAACCGCTGATCAATTCCAGTCTATTGGTGCCATTTGTTTAAAGTGAAAACTAAAGCTCTCATCACTGAATGCTATACAAAAAACATAATCTAGACACGTCCTCTATTTCTCATCAGCACCAGCCTCCAAAATTCATTTCACTGTGTCTTAAGCTACAAGCTGAATTTGCATATTAACTTTTACTTGTCATCTTTAATCATCATCTTTAAACTATTGCCCTTTGAACGCCGTCTTTTATTTTCTGTATGATTTTCAGTTTGCAGGTTTTGGGGCTGTCAGCGTGACTAAAAGTCCTGTAAATATTTGCAAGCCCCCTTGAGACACGAGATGTTTTCCAGCGGAGACCACATGCTGTTTACGAGGGGTTATCTGCCCTTTTTTTCCCCCCTGCAGGTCAAAGCTACAAGGTGAGCTGTTCCATAATAAGAGCCTCTGCTAGAATGTCAAGAATTCAGCTTGAACCTGTTGAACTGCATGTGGTCCCTCCTCTCTTTATGTTGTTTTCCTACCAAGTCAGTTGACCGCAACACAAGCCTCCCACACTGATACGTGTATTGGGTAACAGCACTTTGTGAAAATGTGAGAAAAACAAAACTGTCAATGCAATGATATACAGGACGTGTCCACAGGCGCCCTGCAGATAAAAGAATCTGCCTTATCTGAGTTTATGTCTCGGCAGTTTTGTGAACATCTTTCCGAAGAATTCATCAGAAGTATTTTTTGTGTCACTATTTTTTTTTTTTGCTTCATCTTAGAGAACAAGAGTTGATATAAGGCAATGCTAAGATCCTCTTTGAAATACTTTTTTTTTTTTTTTTTTTTTTTTTGTTCAGTTCCAAAGAAGTCGAAGGCAAAAACTGCTTTCTCAAGTAGGTGTGTTACACATATTTCAAAAGCTGAACTGTTCACCAGATGTATGGTGTAACTCACTTCCTGTTGCATAAATCAAACGGACATTGGGATTTTGTGAAAATGTTCTTGTATTAAATGACTGTAACTCTATCTGTCCAGTGGCAGAAATAAAAAAATTACCCCCTGTAAAACTTTTCCATTCCTTTTAAATGCCTCCCAAAACTCAGCCAAAGAGAAGCACAAAGCGGCTACCGCAGAGTTAGCGGAGAAATGAAGAAGAGCCTACATCATCTCAATATTAAAAATGTTCACTTGTGGATATGCTGTAGGAGTGTAATTGTAGTTATATGAAATATTTAACTGACATGACCAGTTAATTAAATTTGCACTTTCACAGATTCAGTGGTTGTTTTCAAAGAGACCTCCTGTTACGACCCACAGGTGCCAGTGGCTTACAGAGCCAACTCACTACTAATCTAATTTACCAATCAATCATTCCTGAGTGTGCCTGAAGGCGGATTGACCTACTCCATTGAATACAACGTTATCCACACACGGTTTGTTTGCTGTTGGTGCCAGCGATCCATTTTTATTGTGCTGGGAAGTTCATGAAGCCTGAATGACACAGATTTTCATGTAGTTTAAGCAGCTTTCACGGTGTGATGTTGCAGGTGCAGCAGATGTACTACACATGCAGTACATGTGGACAATGTGATGCAGGCCAGTGTTAATGTCTGTCCGCTCAGTGATGTCGCTAAGCTGCTATCGTATGCACTCTGCTGTTTGCCTCCAACCAGGAGGCCTCTCAGGATCAGATAAGTGTCAGTGTATTGTGGTCAGTAAATGGCACAAGCCAGACTCACATGGCAATTTAATTCTCATCTAACTTTCCTCAAGAAAGAAAACAAGTGTATTTCCCATAATTTCAGACTATTCTTTTAACCTTCACCAACTGATTATGAAACCGAACTGTCATTAGAATTTACACAGATCTGTCATTGCTGTTATCACCAACAAAACCCTCATTACAGGTCATATAATTCAGCCAAAGGCAGAAAGCGTGTTTTCTATGGTGCAATATTTATGTAGAAAGTTCCACATTAACAAAGTCTTTTTTAGAGCAGCTACTGTCCTGTGACTGTACAGGCACTGGCCTCTGTCTCTATCAGAAACCGAAGGTGGCCAAACAGTGAGGGTCAGGGGGCTCAGAGTGTATCTCACTGTCAACCTGAGCACATTTACTCAGGGGGTTTACATATGTGATACGATATAGTACATGCAGTTCATTGTCTCCTGTACGCACACACACACGCACAAGTGTTCGCCGTAAAAACAGAGGTCAGTTGAGGTTTTCCGCCAAAGCCCTCATGCTGATCTCATACTTCGAACACAAAAGCCACGTGTTGCCCGCTGCCCGACATACAGGTGTAGGTATAAGCAGGCTACAAATACAAAGCCAAACACACACACACACACACACACACACACAGTGAAGAGTTATCTTTCTCAATCTAAAACACTGCGGAGGACCGATCACACTTTGGGGTAACGATGAGTCAGATGTTGTGTAACACACAGGAGAAAGATGTGGACCACTGACATTTTTTCAGTTTTGTCTAAACCAGTGTTTGGCACTAAAAGTGCTGCAGATTAACCATTGTTATGTGCTGTGAACTATATATATATATATATATATAGTATATAGTTTATGTATATATATGTATCCAAGTGTGACACATTACATAATTTTGCAGGGCGTGACACTGCCGCAGCAGCTGTCTGCTTGGCCTCACTGAATCTTTATGTTGCCTCGGATGAACTGTTTACGCTTCCTGTCGTTTCCTAACAATTTCCTACAGAGGAACTTTTTCAAGCAAGTTCCAAGGAAAACGTATTTGTTATACGACTGTCAGAAGAAGGGAGACTGTTTTTAAATGAGACACTTTCATACCTTCATTTCCTCAAAACTTCCTAAAAGCCTGTTGTGACACACATGACCAGGTTAACCTGTTTGAGGGGCCCCCGCGGCAAAAAATTCACTTCTCAGCCCCTCCCGTCTTCCTCACCTACTGCACTCTGTACAATGTCGTTGCCCCTGTTGCCTCCAAGTTCCCATTAAGTGCAACAAGCCCTGGTGTATATGCCGGAATGCTTTGTATTACTTTGTGGTAATCTGATTAAATACTACTTTATCAGGAATGTGCATCACATGAGCATGATGTAAACTAAAATAAGCTCATGTCATTCAACTTTAAGCCATGGAGTCATAAGAAATGGATCATGCGTTCAGCATTTGTGTTTCTTTTTATATCCCATTGTTTACAATATGTATGTATTTTAACCCTTGTGTTTTGTTCACAATGGCTTGACTGTCTCACTGTTATACGTTTAAAAAACAACAACAACAACCGCAAAATCAGCCATGTTTTCCTTTAAACAAAGTATAGAAATGAGACATGGTCATTACACCAAATAAGGAAATATGTCATGTTTTGTATGTTGTATATTATATATATATTACATGAGGTACGCATGAACAAAGGTATATTCCTTCTATTTGCTAAAAAGCCATTCACAGACAACTGTATACATTATCCTACAAGGTGATATAATAGATTTGGGGTCAGAGCTCTAACTCCCTGTTTAAACTTCTTATCAACAAACTGTTAGCAGAAATCCAAACAGACATATTTGGAATCGGGGGTGGGGGGGTGCTGCGTACTGTCAACACCAATCACAGATACACAGCACAGGGAAATCCATTGTATTTCATTGTGTTTTCTGACACCCCAACCAAGAAGTAACTGTAGAAATCGTGGGGCTTCGTCATCCTCAAAATCATGCTCATCAACAATTCTCAGAAAATTAAAAAAGTTATTTAATATCAAGCCGATGGAGGAATGTTAAGGGTGTTTTGTTTCTAGAGCTGTTAAGCAAATCAAATCAAAGGGTTTCATGCTGCTCAGACTGTAAATCCCCTTCAGGCAAATTTGCGTTTTGTGATGCTGCGTTATATAAATCTCCAGACCTGAACATTGTGGGTAAAGAATATAAAAAGCGCACTAGAATATCCTCCGTGAGTTATACGCTTTTATTGCATGACTGACTCACAGCAACTGCCTCTTTATGCCCGGGAGAGACACAGAGGCGCAACATTACCTAATTGTTAAGGGGAGATTATCCTGTCAGAGGGGGGCGGGGCGAGGGAGGTCAGATGATGATGATGATGGCGACGATGATGATGATGATGGAACAGCTAGGCTATGTTATGTGAGAGCCGATAGGAGCTTTCCTCTGGATGGCGGGGGAGGGAGGGG
>NW_019525116.1:1697472-1709969 GCF_002814215.2 Seriola lalandi dorsalis
GGAGGGAAGGTGGGGGCGGGGGGTCACACAGGGAGGCGGTCTCAGAAACACACACACAAACAGGGCCCCGCTGGTTCAAGTGAGGATAGGGACCGTCCTGAGCTGAACTCAACGTTACAAATAGGAGCTGCGGCATTCCAAGTGGAGCAGAGTGGAGGTGCGCCACACCGATGATAATATTAAGTAACAGCGCCGAGTGGATCTGCGGCATTAAACCAGAGAGGGAGACAGAGGAGAGCGCTTCTTCCTGCACCGGACCACAAGACGCTTGGAGACGCGGATGAGTCATGTGCACCGGCGGAGAAAACTGATCATTATTCAGAGGTAACATTATTTTTAATGCGGGATTTCCTCATATGGGAATCTTTTAAATTGTGTTTTTTTTATTTTTATTTATTTTTTTGATTATATAGGCTACAGTTGAGTAGGCTAGTATTACGCTAATTAAAGTAACAACATGATGAATTAGCCTTTAATGCCTAAATAGTCTATTTAACATCATGTTTTATTCACATTTTAAATTACTTATAAATGAAATAACTTCAAATGCTTTTTAGACCGCTCTCATTTCAAGCTGATGTGGGAATAAGTTTCAGTTTTCGGTTATATTGTTATAATCATTTACTCGCTTTTGTTACTGCTTATACTGAAATTTAAAAAAGAAAAAAGAAAAAAAAGATCCAGATTATTTTTAATATAAATTTAAAAAAAAAAAAAAAAAAAAGGAGGCTGGCAACTTTTTCCGGTAAGAAACTGTCAGTTGGCTGTAAATCTAAATAGTCTCTAATGCCGGTGATGCTGAGTGTATGTCAGGTCAGATCTGCCGTCCGGAGATCAGCGGTCAGACAGCGAGGATCAAGTGAAACACTCAGACCGGAAAAACGATCTCTTAATAGGGCTTAATACAGAACATGAGAGATAAACCCATAAATGTTTATTTAGGTCTCTGACTAAACACAAATGTAGGTTAAGAGCTTAACAGGTTAATGGCACATTGCGCCAGAGGTGTATTTCTTCTCGTGTTTAAAAAGGCTGCTGTCTGCAGGACTACAGTCTAGTACGGAGGATTAGGTTTGTATTCAGAACGCACATTGATCATATTGATGGTATAATGAGCCTCGCAAGGTTATGGTACAAGTCGCTCCCGTTTTATTGGGGAGATGTAATGAGGTTACATAATATCGTGTTGTAATGGCTCTTGCATAACCACTAAATCCCTCTTCTCCTTTCCTTCCTCCACTTTGGTCACTAGGTGGCACTGTTGCTGCATCAACTCGTCCCGGAGATCCTGAGAGTCTAGCCAGCACACGGCACCACACAGCGGTCCTCTCCACTCTCAGCAGTCAGGAGCGGCTCATTCAAACCCACTGACAGGCGTGATGTTTGAGGAGGAGTCCCAGCAGATGAGGGGGCAGCAGGAGGTGGCTGTGCTCCAGCCACTGGAGTCACCTGCAGCAGTGACTCCAGGTGGAGGAGGTGGAGGAGGAGGAGGAGGAGCAGGACCTCTGTCCTTCACAGATGAAGCTGTGTCTATCCTGACCTCCAGCAGCCTGTTGGCACGCTCCCTCCTGGGTCGCACCTCTGCCATCAAACGCAAAGAGAGTCCGGCTTCCAGCCTCCGACGCAAGCGTGAGTTCATCCCGCATGACAAAAAGGATGAGGGCTACTGGGACAAGAGGAGGAAGAACAACGAGGCGGCAAAGCGCTCGCGGGAAAAGCGGCGTGTGAACGATATGGTCCTGGAGAGTCGTGTTCTGGCTCTGCTGGAAGAAAACGCTCGCCTCAGAGCAGAACTACTGGCTCTGAAGTTCCGCTTTGGCCTGGTGAAAGACCCCTCCAATGCTCCCATCTTACCCCTCACTACAGCTCCTCAGCACAACGCTCAAACCTTGACTCCTCACTATTATCTCCACAGTGGTGACGGAGGCCTCCCCAGCTCCTCAGCCTCCCATCCCAACAACCAGACAGGCCAATTGAGCGGTCGGGGCTCCAGGGATGCTGGTAATATGTCTGAGGACTCTGGCTTCTCTACACCAGGTGGGTCCAGCGTGGGCAGCCCAGTCTTCTTTGAAGACCGGCTGAGCGATCATGGGAAATTATCACCGCACAGGGCAGAGGAGCTGAGCTATGACCTCCACCACTCCCCTGCCGAGGTCCACCACACCGCAGAACTCACCGGAGGGAAGCTGGACCACGCCGAGGCGATGAAAAACCTGCCTCACAAGCTTCGTTTCAAGACGCCAGGAGGCGGCGATGGGGCCGACGCTGCCGGGGACAACAGCAGCGCCAGACGCAGCCCCACGCTACCCACACTGGGACGAGAAGGTCCGAGAGAGACCGTCAACAAGGGACTGATTGGAGGCGAAACGAGGGCAGGGTACTGCGCTGGCCCCTGGCTCCAGCAGCTGGAGGGGGAGGACGGCAGAAGGGGGAGACAGTCCCCTCAATACAACGCCTCCTCTGCCAGCTACAGCCTCCATCCTCCGCCCACGCAAGGACAAACTGAAGTCCAGTATCAACATGAGAACACTTACCTGAAGTCTCAGCTCAACTCTCTCAGTGAGGAGGTGGCTCAGCTGAAGAAGCTTTTCACAGAACAGCTCATGGCCAAAGTCAACTGAGGACCAGTGCTGTGAGTCACTCAGTGTTTGCCAACGTCTAGACTTTTAAGGACGAAACAAAGTTTTACTGTAAGCGAGCCTATTGAAATTCAGCACAGAATCAGGAGTGTTGGACCATGCAGATATTCACAAGGACTGATCAAACTCAACTTTCAAGTCTGACTATGTGTTGTTTTTTTCTTTCATAAACTGTATTATATTGTAATAAATGTCTATAAACATTCATCTCATAACCTGCTGTCTAAAAACTACTTAATCTCAGCTCCGATCAGTGTTGCTCAGGCAGTTTTACGTGTAACAGTGTTAAGTGTGTAATAGTTTTTCGATTCCATACACTGTGACGACTAAAAAGACGACATAAAACTGTTTACATCACATCATCACAATGCAAGTTTAACTAAAATAGCCTCACTCCATTCTGAAACACGTGGTAGTGGTTCGGGAAAGCTCCATTAAATCCAGCTGGAAATCAACCAGCAGGTTGTTTAGACACCAGCGTGGACGACGTATTTGCAGTTTTGTAATTAGAGTGGTGAGACTCTTAACTGCTGACAGAGGTCTGTTAAACCCCTGTACACACACACACACACACACACACACACACACACACACACACAGAGACGGAAAGTAAATACACAGAAATTAAATCAGTAGCTCTCGAAACCACCATTAGTCTTGAGGGATAGAAGGAAAGGCTTGTTAGAGTTGTTTACCGTCGCTAGTTATGTGCAAAACTGCATCATGTCATGTCTGATTTTTATTTTCAGGAGCACACACTGTAACACGTAATGTTTTGGTGTTTCACATCTTCTTCTTAGTCTCTGCTCACGCTCATGTTTGAACATATTTTATAACTGTTATCTGTACTGAGGTGATGACGAAAGTTAAACGTCTGCTGTGTCTCTGTACGTTTTCATTTTAAAAATAAACAAATTTGACAGATTCAGCATTGCGGTGGTGAGTTGATCAATACTGGGGGAAAACCTTAAAAAGGGGAAGATTTAAAAGTTTGAATGTCAGCAGGGTTATTTCAGCTAGGGCTTGAGACTTAAAATTGTAAACAGAAATCCAACTTAGGAGGCATTTAGGAGGCAGGAGGTTCTAACTAAAGCTGCTACTGTGTTGCATTATGGGAACTGTAGTTTTGGCGATTGACCCTTACTTGGATTTAAAAGTCAGGAAATTGCAGCATTTGCCTCTTTGATTTTTACCATGCTGTTTTTTTCCGGTGAGAAAGTGCAATATTAAATCTGTGGCGTGTCCCTTTAAGCACCAACAGAGCGATGCCTAGCATACATTACCGTAAATCCCATCCAGCAATCAAACTAAACATTTGAAAGGGAATACACAAAGGCTCTTTTAAGCTTTTTAGCACGAGGGAATAAACAAAAGAAAAACAAGAGAAGGGGGAGGTTTGACAGACAAGTGCTGACAAATGCAGGCGGTGAGAAGTACAGTCATACACTTGGCAGGTTTCACTCCCACAGTCTCTGCAGGAGGCTAGACAGTCTCACAACCAGACAGACAGAGACAGAGACAACGTATCTGCTATTACTCAAGCTTTGAGAGACCTTCAAAACATGAGAGCGTCAATTATAACAGCTTGAGGGGAATTCAAAGTCCAAGGAGAATGGACAGCATGAACTTCACGGGGCGATATAAACACATTCAGTCTAAATAAAGACTCTTGTGGTTCTTTTCTAATGTGACTATTTGTCATTAGTGTCATTTAAATACAGTTTTGTATCCACTAAAATCTGTTAGCACTGCTTCTAAAATCATGCCACTTTGGTGTCAGCAGAGGGCAGCACAGACGGTACCTTCAGCTGGAGCCCCAGAGTCTGTGTTTCACAATCTGCCATAAGCTATAAATCACACTATGGATCACTGCCATTTTTATTGTTCCTGCAGGTTAGCAAGTTAGTTGGCATGGAAATTAGTGATTCTTATTTTCAGCAACTGTGCACATGTATTTTTTTGTGTTTCTATGTGGGTGCATTTGGGAGAAAACGTGCAGAGGCTGATGCTCAAATACGTAAAGGTCAATTGAAATTTAGAGAAAATAAATACTGGATGCAAAAAAGATTATTTCAAGTCATTATTATATTGCTATGAGAAATTCTCCGATAGTTTATTCAGCTTGACGTGTGTCATCATCATTTTATCATGAGAGAGATGATGCTCTCATCTCTTATGCTTAAAAAGTATTCATTTTAGCTTTTCATATCCGTTAGAGGAAGCTGGGCCAAAAACAGAAATATACTGTGCTTATAATTCTTCCCAAAAACAGACCATAAACGAGCATAAATATCCTGAGTAAACTGGAGAAGCCTGTGGTGAAATGGAAAGGTAATAAAGTAGAGGCAAGACAGGCGCTGCAGGTGTAGAGCGGAGAGAAGAAGAAGAGCCTGATTTAATGAATCTACTGCAACATGCTGCTGTTACACCACTGTCCTCAACCACATCCATGCACCCATAAAAAAAAAACCCCGCAAACCCCCACAACCCCCTCTTCCCCCCCATTCTGTTCCCCCCTTTTTCTTCCAGTGAAAGGATAAAGCCTGTTGCTAGGCAGGCAGTGCGACAGTTGCCATGGGAACGCTTGCAGACATAGCTGGAAGGGGGGAAAACGTTGGGCAGGGTGGGGATAAGGATGGGGTGCAAAAGGAGAGGGAGTGATGCGGAGACAGAGAGTGAGAGTAAGTGTGTGTGTGTGTGTGTGTGTGTGCGCGTGTGCGTGTGTTTATATGGGGGGAGGGGGATCCAAGTTCACGGCCAATGCCTCTGCTCCTTCAGTGCTGTTTGTCTCCTCCGGCTAAAGAAGGAAACAAAGAGATGTGAAGGAATGATCCATATTTGGTTCAAATTTCAGGCTCCACATTCAGGGTTACCCTCCGATGATGCCGTGTCACAGGATGTACGTGTGAGGTGGATTCTGAATGAATGGCAAAAAGGCAAAATAAAAACAAAAAAAAAGATGGTTTTAGCACCTGCACAAATCTGGACTAATGCGTATAAAAAGAAAAGCACGACAACAACAAAAAATGTCACTTGGCACGATTGAGACAGTGACAGTTATTAAAATGTATTCAACAACCTACAGCATGGACAAACATGGAAACAAATAATTACCATAATATCAAAAGGTGAAAAGTCCTCAACATCCTTCAAGGACACAATTATGCAGAATAATTGATGTAATTAATGCAATCTTATGCACCACACATACACATATTACTGTAATGTGCTGAGATGTGGAGCATCCGTCTGTCTGTATGGGGAAAAAACAATTATGAGAATCCAAGGGCAAGTTTTTTTGAACATCCACTCACACTTTCACACACCCTTTTTTTCCGCTACCATGCAAAAAGATAGAAGAGCCTTCAAGATAAAAGGAGATAATGAACACATCCGTAGCAGAAGTCAGCCTTCAAGGCATCCATTCATGCACTTTTTTTTTTTTCCCCCCCTGTGTAAATTGCTCTGTGGATAATGTACTGCGCTGTACATTTACTGAGACGCTGAGCAGACCTTAACCACTGCTGTGCCTGGAGCAGGATGCAGGGAGATGGCTATCGGACACGTGGAGCTGCTTCAGTGATTCTCCAAACTGCACCGTTTATATTGTCTACATTGTCAAAGTGCTGTGTGCAAGTGCGATTATTTACTGCTTACCTCTCTAAAACTAAATGGGAGCCGCCTCAAAGCATTTTTTGAAATAATGCATCTGTTACGCCCTCTCCTAGGGTGAGTCTCTCTCTGATACAGTCCCCTGCATGGCAGCCTGATAGATAACCATTCAGCTGCTCACTCAAAAGCAGGACAGCGTTTAAATCAGAAAGGGTAACATTAACAAAACAGTTTAACACCCCTGATCTTTGTGTGTGAATCTCCTCCACGCTTTGTGCCCGCCCCGCACAACTGACGCACATTCCTGCTTGTGATCACGGTGAATCAAAACACGCACCTTGGTTACACAATGTGGACACATTCAGTCCAGTTTAACAGGCTTATTCAACAGTGCGACAGACGTAGCTTCAGCTTGTTGTGACAGTACAACAGCAGATACCGTGAGTGCCGGGCCAAGCTTCCATAATGATTAAACCAGGTGTCTGTGTCACAATATTTAATCTTGAGTTGAAAACACAATGACTAGTTTATACAATAAGTCATTTCCTGATGTGGTTATACAGACACACTAAGTTAGTGCGTTAGTGCCAGAGGGCGAGGGGGGGGCAGAAAAAAAAACTCCCAGTTTGACACACATATGTAGGTGAATACTTACACAGGGTGTGGACCCACTCAAAATTCTTGCAGTCATGTTCACCGTGACCTAAATATGATGGAGCAGTGATATTATGTTTCACTACTGTATCCAACTATTTTTATATCAACCAGGTAGAATCTATATTATCATCATTGAATCAATATCATTTGCAAAGTAATAAATATATTGAGTATTTCTATAATACTTTGCAGTTGCTTTACATTTATATGGCAGTTAAATTAAAGGGTATTTTGCAAATTTGAGGCGGCTGTGGCTCAGGAGTTAGAGTGGGTCAACCATT
The DNA here is from genome assembly GCF_002814215.2 of Seriola lalandi dorsalis. Lineage (NCBI taxonomy): Eukaryota > Metazoa > Chordata > Actinopteri > Carangiformes > Carangidae > Seriola > Seriola lalandi. The sequence goes on from NW_019525116.1 coordinate 1,704,662, forward strand.
AACCAGAAGGTCGGTGGCTTGAGCCCCGGCTCCTCCTTCGCATGTCGAAGTGTCCTCGGGCAAGATACTGAACCCCAAGTTGCCCCTGATGGAACAACCATCAAATAAGACATGAAAAGAGCTATATAAGTCCAGTACACCACAACTTTTTGAGGGTATAAGGATTCTGTTATACCTTCAGATGGATCCAGGCTAACAGTTCCCTCCTGTTTCAGGTCTTTGTGCTAAGCTAAGCTACCAGGCTGCTTATATTTACTGACAGACATGAGAGTGGTATTTAATCTTCTAATCAAACTTTTGGCTAGAAAGCGAATCAGGATTTCCCAAAGTATCAAACTATTCCTTTAACCTGAAGAAGAAACAAACAGGAAATAGCTCAGTGTTGCACTGAAAGTCACGTGGCCGTGTAGTAGATAAAATTAAACCTGTACAAATTATGAGAACCTGTTTCCACTAATCACCGACAGTAGCTTTGGCTTTGTTTTTATGTGTGTTCTCCTGGCATGGCGCATTTTTAAAATATATTGACCTTATTATTGGTGTCATTGGCCCTGAACTGACTGAGTCTGGCACGTAGCCTAGTCCCTCCCCCGTCAGGCCTTTCTCCTCCCCCTGCGCTCCCCCTGCGTCTCCTCTCCTGCAACAGGATTTGAAGGCGAGGAGAGAGGGAGGGGGCAGAGCCAAGAGAGAAACAAAAAACGTGACTAGGCACCCAAAGCGTCCTGTTATGCAACAACTGACCTACTAACATACATTTAGAGACTCTGAAAGAGAAGGGGAGAGAGAGAGAGAGAGAGAGAGAGAGAAGGAAGGAAATAGAGAGAGAGAAAGAGAGAGAGAGAGAGAGACAAACATGACATGAGGAGCGTACTGAAAACAAGCGGCACTGTGTTCACACTCTCGCATTTACCTGCACTAATCGGAGAGCTGGTGTTTTGAAAGTGTCGATCGGCGTGTGAGTGTATATGCGTGTGTGCGTGTGTGAGGGCAGCAAACCGGCCACCGATGCGCAAAGCGGATTGTTGGACAGGATCAGGACCCTCTGTGGATTGTCACTTTTAAACAAAAAGGGTAAGTGTGTGATATTATCATTATTATTATTATTATTATCATTATTATTATTATTATTATTATTATAATTATAATTATTATTAATAATAATAATAATAACTGCATCATTACAGCCATATCTGATGGGGGATGTAAGACACGGGCTTTTCTGAATAACTCTCTTTCTGCATTGTGGTGAGGAGTTGGTCGCCGCTCTCACTCCATGAGTGTTTGTTTTGGTGCCTGGGTGCGTTTTTCTCAATGTCAAGGCGAGGCTGTTTTCACCCTCAGTATAGACTGGTGGAGCTGTGTGGGGGGGCTCTCTGTGTGTTTGTGTTTTTGTGAGAGGGGGGGGGAAAGGGGGGGGGGGGGGGGGGGGGGGGTTGGGGGGGGGGGGTGGTGGCCGGAGGTTATGGGATTCCTTCAGCAAAAAAAAAAAAAAAAAGGGGGAAACACACGGAGGCGAATGTGGATATTTTGGAGCGGTGCCACAGTTGTAATGAGGCTGGGTCAACACATCCGCGCTGTGGTGTTCTGGTGCAAACCCCAGGCATTGTTATGGTGCTTTTAAGGGTCCGTTTATCCCAGGGTCGCTTTAGTAATACACCTGCTTTCATAACACGCGTGGCACAGATGAATGTTATTTAATATAGACCTGAATTGAGTGTGCCAAGTATATGTGCTGCTATTATTATTATTGTTATTAATAATCATTATTATCATAACCAGAATAGCATTATTATTATTATTATTATTATTTTTATTATTATTATAAGGCTATATAAAGAGAGTATTCCATGTTAGTAGCCTAAAGTTCAGTGTCAGGTTTATATGAATGTTTGTTGCAGAGAATGTGAACTGCGACTTATTTATACTCGGCTTCTTTTGGGTTAGTAGGCTAGTCCGTGCAGACAACTGGAAAAATCCCATGCAAACTCCGAGGACACACTTCTCTGTGTCACGTGTAGCTGCTCTTTGTAAAGGTTAACGCGGCTGTGTAGCCTTAACCCTTTAGTAGGCGAGCAGTCTGAAGGAGCACAACACAAACCAGAGCGCAGCGACAGGCATGATCGAGGCATGATCCGTCCATCCTTGGATACATGTGGACCGTCAGTTTTACTTGTGCCTCTTTTGTTTACAACCACGGCTCGGACTGCCGGGAGCCAGAAATAGAAAGGATGGAGAATGGTGAAGTTCACGGGCTCTGCTGCTGAGGGCAGCCGCTGCAAGGTGAGGTGTGGATCAGAACATCTGGATCAGATGTGGGTCAGATGTGTTACTGTAGATTCCGGATCAGCTCTGTTCACTGCTACAATACAGATGAAAACGTGTTGATTGTTCGCTGGGTTGCGTCTAATTTCTGAGACAGTGGGTTGAATTTCGTAGCACAGTTGGATTCATACAGTCGCCTCGGATGACTGAGGATCCGATTAAATATGCATGAAGACGATTTGTCAGACAGTGCAACAAAGGACGCACGCGGAGTAAAATATTATTCACAATGTGTTGCTTCGTGAATTTTAAGTGATTGCTTTTTCTTCGCTTTGTGTCCAACCGATCCCAGGGCGGAATTAAACAATAGCTTACATTATGGCCTTTAATTGAACTTGAGCGGCTGTAACAACTCCGCCTGCATGGCTGCGGTCCAGCACCGGTCCAGTGCTGCTGGAAATGTTGTCAGAACTTACAGGCTCATATAGATGACAAAGACACAGGGGCGACTTTATGTCTTCTGTATGAGATTTTACATTTTATTTTGAAATAGGAGCCTGATCTTGGCTTTATTTTAAACACCGGCTTTGTGGTTTATACACTGCACGTGGGCATGGTCGTCCCCCTCCTTCTCTTGCGGCTTCCCTCTCCAGTAATGGCATGCCTGAAGGCAGCGCATGCAATAGCAGTTTATATTCTCACAGAGAGGCAGTGCGAACAAGTGCTTTTCTAGATTTCAAATTAATATGTTAAATGATAATGTGAAAGTGTCAGGACAGCCTGTCTCTCCTCAGTGGAGCATGACTCTGAGCATTTTACGCATCGTAAATTGTGAATGGCGAATTTGTATACAGGCCTGCCGTGTAGGAATCACTGAAGAGGTTATGAAGGTTGCATAATAAATGAATTAAATAATTAAAATGGATTATAGAATGGGGCAGATTATGCAATCGTCGGAAACCCATAGTCTGTGGCTATGCAGCGCTGCGCTTTGCTGCGGAGCGGCCGCTGCCAATTGGTTGGCGCGCACACTGGGTCTCTATGCCAGCTGAATGTAGGTCACATTAGCCCTGTGGGAGGGGGGAACGAGGCGCACAACCGCCGCTGACTAGAAAGGCAGAATCAAAACCCCACCAAAATAAATCGTCGCCCCGCCATAACAAAGAAACGAGGCAGGCATGCAGAAGAAGGAGATAACAGCCCCGCGTAACCCACATAAAAACCACTTCTCTAAAGTTGCACATTTACTGAAGAAATAAAAGAAAACCCCCTTTTAAGTATTTTCAAGCATATTGCATCACTGCTGTGAACTGCTGAGACAAGTGCTCTGTGGTTATTTAAGTCTGATCGAAGCGGAGTCTGCGTCCAGCTTTACTAAATAAAAACCTGGGAGGGGAGTTCATGGTCAGGAGCGTGGAGCTGTTCCCATCCTGTCCCACTTTGTGGCCTCTTGACTTTCTCGGGGTTTCCTGGCACATGTAAGATGATAAAAGATGAGGGCCGTGCTTTGTTATTGCGCTGTGGTTTGGAGCCAGCACAGAGGCGAATTACAGCATTTAGTAGGCCAAGGGAGCACATGTGACTGGTGCAACACATGGACTGAGTCACTCCGCTTTTTTTTTTTTTCCCTTTTCCAGAGAGAGGGGTTGATATGGCTGTGTGTTCGTGGAACAAGGATCTAGCTTGGATAGGACTCCGCCTTACTGGCATGCCGCCCGATTTTTTTTTTTTTAGGCCCCCACCCTCTTTACCTCTTTTTCTTAGGAAGCTAAAGTCAGTCCTCAGACTTGGTTTTCAAGCAGACCCCACCCATGACCCCCAACCTTGCACCACGCGCCATACATTATATTCTTTCCCAGGAGAAGGGAGGGCAGGCGGGCAACAGTTTCATCATTGCCTTCTCCACTGAAACATGTGCCCCCCCCCCCCCCCTTTCCCCCTCCTCTCCTTTTATTTTAAACCTGCTCCCATTTCCTGAAACGCTCCACGGAAACACGTGCAGAGGGTTTGAACTCAGTCCACCGTTTCCAAAGCTCATTGCCACATTTAGACTCCTGTGGTGTGCGCCCTGTGGTTGTGTGAGCGAGTGCAACTTGGATTCTTTTACGTTGCTATCATTCCACAAGTGCCACAGAGACCTAGCGATGACACGTGAAGAATATATGATAAATTGCAAAGAGTAATCGAGGTCAGGGGAATGTAAGGGCTGCAACACACTGCAGGTTGGCTGCTTTCACTGGGATCTATTTGTATATTTGAGCCGGAAAATTTAACTCATGCACGCAGATTAAAAAAAAAAAAAAAAAAATGGCTGCATCCTAACTCTGCTTTTGTTACCCGTGATTGATTTGCCACGTTTCTGCTGCTGTTGCTTTAAGCGTCTCGGGAAATGTAAAATCTGTTGTAATTGTGATGACAAAGAGGTTGAATGAAACGGATTACAGCCTGAACTTTCGTTGGTTCACGTGGTTGAACGCTGGGGGGGGCAACAGAGGGAGAAGACAGACACAAACGCACGGTACAAAAGCGAGAGCCACCGCTGTGAGTTAATTAAACACAAGAGTTCATTCATGTGTCTGGGCTCATCCCGGGTGTAAGGGAGTGATATGTAATATACGCACTCTGTGACGTCAATCATCCTGCTTTTCGTTACAACACCTTGTTTTCTCACCAGCTGGTTTTGACCAAGTCAAGACACTGGGTTCAGAGCAAGGGATATGTCCGATATGACTGGCTGCCCCCTTCTGTTTCCCCCCCTTTTGTTGCTATGGGTGACACATTCCTTCCATTGATGCAACACCAACATTGTCACAATTGCCCCCCCCCCCCAGCTACACAATAATCTCATCTCATCCCTTTCTTTGTTTTAACTCTCCCTCATTGATTCCCTCCGTTTCTTTGTCTCCACTTCCTCTCACCTCCATCTATATTTAGACAGTGCTCTAATTTTCCACGCCTCCTTCTTCTTTTTTTGTTCTCACATCTCTTTTTGTCTTTTTGTCTTTTTTCTTTTCTTTCCCCAATACCCCCCCCCCCCCCCCCCCCG
>NW_019525116.1:1709989-1719174 GCF_002814215.2 Seriola lalandi dorsalis
TTGCTGCCTCACCTCTTCACGGCTCGGCTGACCTATATTCCAGCGAGCCGTACAGTGGAAGCAGCAAGACTTGTGTTTACAGAGTGCAGTCGGTCCCCAGTTTCTGGGTCAGTGGGCCACGCTGAGAAATAAAAGTCTCTCCCCTCATTCTTTCTCTCTCATGCCCAGCAGCCACATGTCAAAGGCTCACGGGGATAACCTTAAACTATTCAGCCAAGCAGGGGAAAAAAAAAAAAAAAAATCCAGACAGCGGCGTCTTCATTCCTAAACAAAAATGATAGACGTGTAATCTAGATTGTTAGATTAGATTAGATTCTTTTGAGAGAAAGTAAAAACCTGACGATCCAGCCTGTTCTGTCCGCTTTTGTCTGTATTTTAGAGCTGAGAGAATTCATACTCCTCCCTGAAACAGGGCAGAAATCCATATTCATTGGCAGGATACGCCTGTAGTTACGTAATGGTGTCAGATCGTGGGGAAGAGCAGAGTCGAACCAGTGTAAACACCTTTCCAGATTATGAGATTACATATTCAGACAGTGTAATACCGCTTATGCAGTTTAACCTTGGAGTGCAGATGTTGAGAAACACACATTTAATGGCGCTGGTTAAATGGATGGGAGATATTGTTGCTGCATTATTATGGATATATTCAAATATACAGAGAACACCACTCCATATGTGAGGAGATACTGCTGTCACCACATGTCGTGCAGATTGGGTCATCTGCTCATCATAATATCACTCATTTCAGACTTTTAATGATTTTTACATTAAATAGGACTAAGAGCATAAAGTCATGCACAGTAGCACCATCCATGCTAACATGCCGACAGTGCTAACATGCTGATATTGGCTGATGGGAGTGTCGTTAGTTTGTGGGTGTTCGATCCATCCAGCGGTTGTCAAGCACCGCAAATGTCACAGGAAAAAGTTTTTGGCGTCAACCAAAAAGTCATTGCGATTTGGGCTCCATGACTTGTCTTGTACAGAACTCATCCATTCGATAACTGCTGAGATATTTCAGTCTGGCGTAAAGTGGTGGATCAAGCGGCAGTCTGACAGAGTCATCTCTAGAGCCGCGCCGCTTACATGACTAACAGCGGAGCTTTTCTGTGTGATTCATCGGTGTTATGCTCTAATAACAGCAAACATCTTGTCTGGGAGCACACCTGTTCAGCTCATTATACAGCGCTCCCTGCTGCTTGTGAGCTCTGAGCCACCGATCTCCATACTTACGAGACTGTCCGACCACTCTTGTGTTTTACCCAAATGTTATCAGGCCGCGTTACTCCTGCCCATGTCCCGCCTCCTGCCTCCTTTCTTTCCAGGGGCCCTTGACCTATATTTATCAATGTCCCGCCTCCCAGCTGCCCCCACACCTCCAAATCTCTCACTCCAGTCTCAGCCTCTTTATCCTTGACCTGCACCGGCTGCTGCCTTTGTCTGCCTTATCTGCTCACTCTGCATCATTGATTTGGCATTGAGTTATTTTGGCGAAGAATGCTGCCACATTCCTCTGCGGATGAACGCATGGGTGGGTGGGGGGTGGGGGGGTTAGCACTCTCTAAGCAGTGTTTGTGGATGGTGTTTCTCAGCGAGAAAGTGGTGGGCTGTCCCTTATGGAGGTTTTTTTATTGTAAAATGCTCTAAAAAGGGAATCAGGGAACCCCATCGGCATCTGACTCACCCGTTGCTCTGTCTGGTCCAAATTCTCGCCAGACAAACCAAAGGAGCTAATCCTTATACACTCTAGTTTTGTGCTCTCAGCATGCATCACACTAATGTAATTTCTTTAGTGTTATAATTACAATAATTATTAACAATAATTTTTATTTAATTTGTGCAGTATATGCCAGTTCTAATTAACAGTCTTTTATTTTTCCATTAGCTGCCTCAAAAACTGTGAGCTCAGATCTGAACACTACTGGGAGACAAACTGAGACAGGATCATCAGCCTTGCAATGAACCCAGTGCCCACATTACATCACAAAAGTCAACATCAACATGTCAGGCTACGGGGTCAGGGGTCAAAGGCTGCAGACAGAGCAGATCAATAGTGGGGTTAAAAGGTCAGACAGTGAGGTCGTTGGTTGCCAGGAGCGACGCAGTCAGTAAAAGCCAGACATGCCAAAGCAGCAGAGGAAAGCTGTACAGATGTAGACGTGTGTCTTTCATCACCATCCATGTTAAAAGAGAAACATCATTAGGAGAAATTAGTTAAAAGAAATAATCGTAAGTCTGATACATAATGCATAACGGCGTACGAGCGGTCCACATGGATTAATGTGTTCTTTTTTTCTGTTTTTATCTCTGCAGCCTTTCATCTTGCAGTCTACTGCGGAGAGCGGAGAGACAGGCAGAAGGAGGGAGACCGAGAGCGAGGCTCCCCAAGAGACTGACACGCCGAGGTAGACGGGCCGACCTACATCCTGCTGTTTGTGTGGAGATCTAGGACACTTCTCCGCCAGCTTAGCTCAGTGTGCTGCTCTTACGCTAAACCTCTAACCACCAACAGCAGAACAGCAGGAGGACGAAAAAGAAATTGGCCTCATCCACTCAACTTCGTTGACAAGGAACTTTGTGCTTTTTCCAAGACTGATCTGATCCACTTAGGGTCTGTGATTCATTGGAGAGATTGGACACTGAACTAAAAACCCTTTCAAGTGGATAAATGAGGGTTGCTATTGTTGAACTCCAGCTGTTCTTCATCTTTTTAACTAATTTGGACACTTGACTCCCCTCTCGTCATAACTAGACCGAACCTGCAATAAAGAGACTTTTGGAGAAAACTTTCGAAGGTGTTTCATCGCCACCTTGACCTTTAACCTGTTTTTTTTTCCTTAGTCGCCCAAGCATAATTTCAAACTGGCTGCCACAAGACAAGAATGGAAAATCTGACGTCAGCTCTGAAAACATTAAACAAGAATTCAGGGAATAACCTAAACTGCCTTGACACATTTAACGGTTATGAAGAGTCTCTTCCCTCTATCCAAGGGACTCCAACTCGCCTAGGGCGCCTCATCAAACCGAAACCCAATATGACCTGCAGGCGAAAGCGCGAGTTCATCTCCGATGAAAAGAAGGATGCCTCCTACTGGGAGAAACGTCGCAAGAACAACGAGGCTGCCAAGCGCTCCCGGGAGAAGCGACGTCTCAATGATATGGTTTTGGAAAACCGTGTCATTGCACTGAATGATGAGAATGTGAGGCTGAAGACTGAGCTGCTCCAGCTGAAGCTGCGCTTTGGCCTCATAAGCACTGCTTCGTACATTGAGAAGAGCCAGCAGATTGGTGCGGGCAACAACACAGGAAATGGAGGCTCATCCTCATCCTCCACTAGCCAGTACTACTCCAGCGGTTACTCTAGTGGTTCTCAGGTGATGATGGGCTCCGACTCCTCAGAAACAGAGCAGTCAGGACGCAGCGAGAGCCACAGGCAGCTGGTGAAATACTCTCCACGTGGTTCCCTCTCTGACATGTCCGACGGCTCCTCCAGGGACAGTCCCGAGCCAATGCCCTTCGAGATCAAACAGGAAGGTGACAGGCTGGAGATGGACATTGCCAATGGCACCACAACCCAGATCATGTTTAACATCCACCGCGGTCTGGCCTCTGTACCCACTCACCACCAGATCCAGCAGCATTCTCAGGACCTGGAAGTTGCATATCACAGCCAACAGCAGCAGCAGCAGCACCACCTTCACCAACAACAACAACCCCATCAGGAGCCTGTTACAGCTATCAACACTGTTAACCAGACAGCCCCTCACCCACCTGCTGCCCAGAGGAGCGTCATTCTGTACGGCTCCAGCAGTGCCTCTTATCCTGTGGACGTCGACATGCAGGCAGCTCAGAAGCAGAGCGGCGGCGGCGGCAGCAGCCAGACGTGTGTCAGTCGACTGCCCCAGTCCATTACAGAGAGCTCCACAGAGACACTGGCTGAGGTGACAGAACAGCTGGAGAGGAAGACATTAGACTCCCCTTCGTATGAGTTCTCAGACAGCCGTAATGAGGCTGGAGAGAGACAGGTGTACAGAGTTTGCCAACTTCCCCAGCAGCACCTGCAGCAGGAGCAGCATCAGCACCAGCAGGAGAGCGATTCGTCTGCAGAGCTCCTCCACAAACAAGCGGAGGAGCTCAACCACTCGCACCTGTACCACCATCTCCAGCACCCTCATCATTCATACCTCAGTGCCCAAGACGAGGAGCCACCTGTCCTTACCTACGAGGGCGGGCCCAGGAGTGAGGCTTACTACCAAAGCCAATCAAGCTCCTCGAGCAAAGACACGTCATCCAGCGATGGAGATCCCCGCAGCTCCGACAAAGATGCCTCCACAGATGATGACGAGTCCCCCTCCTCGTCCTGCTCAGATATGGGCAGCTACCACAACCAACATCACACCAGCCTCCACCAGCCTGCCTCACCTCTGCCGTCCTCCCAGGGCTGCTCTCAGGCCCATGGCCGGGATCCCCAGGGGGAGGTGAAGGGCACAGCGTTGCCCCACAAACTCAGGCTCAAACACCGGGCCATGAGCACCGGGAGCAGCGGCGGCAACTGTTCCGGCCACGAGTCCCCAACCACGCCTCCCTCTGCCACACCGCCTCCCCTGTCCCAGCACCCATACTTTTCCCTCACTCCACAAACGAACAGTAAGCGGGAGAGCCCGGGTGGGCAGGGGGCCAGGAAGGAGAGTGGGAAAAAGGACACAGGAGGACGACGAAACAAGAGGCGAGAGTAGGTGACATTGACTTTTAGGACTTGTCACAACTTAAGAGACAATTTCTCCTCGAAGAATTACCCTGCCATCATGCCTTTGCCCTATAATCAAACCCCCTCCCTTAAGCCCTCTGGACAGTAATCAGGGCTTTTCTACTCCCCTACCACAAACGTCACCAAAAAGGCTGGACATCTTGTAGGGCTGTATCATATTTGTATATATTGTACAGATTTTTCATTTCTTACATCCTCTCCATACTTACAAAGCACTTTTGTTTATGCGATGAGAGGAGGAATGGAACTGCCGGCTTTTTCTACTTTTGTCATCCAACAATACCACAGCAGAGTACATCAGCAAAAGCACATTATGATCACATACAAACGAGATTGTGAGGAAAAACAAAAAAGTTCCAGGATTTATCAGTACTATGAATTTGGTACATATCCGACTGTAGACGAACATACACGAGTATGGCTTATCTGCCTTAACTAAAATCAAATGCAAACGTACACTGGGTACATTCCCTCGACCAAAGAAGCACCAACACCACCAACACTACAAATATCAAGTTCCATACCTCTTCCCAGACCCTACCTCTACCAACCCATACTCTCCCCAACCATCTCCCATTATTTCACAAAAGATCGCCATCACCTTTATTTTTTAAGCACTTGGTTTGTATATTACTGTGATATATGAATATATGTATCTATTATAAATATATATTTTACAAAGAAATTTGAATACAAATTCAACAAAAACGCAACAAACCTGCAACGGTAAAAGAGGATTTTTGAAAGTGACCATCCTAATATGAATCACAATCACTGTACAGCCACATTGTCTTCTGTTGTTACAGGACCCATTCAAATTAAAATGCCTCTCTCTTGATTGTTAAGCTTTAGCATTAATCATTTGTTAATGCCCTGTTTACACAGAAATGGCCGTCCAGTTTGGAGCGCCAACAGCACTGAATGGAGAACATGTTGTTTCCTGAGGCAAAGGCCTCATTAAAATGTTTGGATTTCTTAACCTTTAACCAGCCTTTAAATATTCGGTGGAATTCACCAGCTGCAGGCTAAAAGCCTTTAGTTTATTTGAGCTTTATCAACCATATCTTGTTGTTGTTACCATTTTATTGGCCCAATGTATTTATTTCCCTCTTCTCCACACGCCCATCACTGTAGAAAAGCCCACAGGAACATAGACGGAGAATGTGTACAGACCTTTTTAGATACATACTGCAGCCTTGAGTTTCAATTGTTAATGTAGGCATGGGATGCTTGGGGGCAAAAGCAAGTTCCTCTTGTGTAAAACACCTAATAAGACCTCCACAGATACTGTACATTTACTGACGAGAGATGAGGTTTTGTAGTGTGACCAAGCATGACCTTTGAGGTTCATGCTGGATCCCAGATAACTGAGTTATTATGAAATAGAGACCAAGGCGATACCAAATCTTTCTACCCCTCCAATTAGAGCCACTGTTAAAAAAATAATCTGAGCTTAAATTAATGAAGGACTCCCCTTGTTTCCCATGTGCCTCCATTATTAATTTCAGGGGTTATTCATCCCTGTCTCATGGTAGTTCTGCTACTAGGCAGTGATGAATTGCCTGCACTGGATTCTAGTTTTTAAAAGTCTATGTACCACGTTTGGCTTTTTGGTGCTTGTGTATAATTGTAAAGTTCCCCCTCCCCCCTGGACAACACTGTAACGTTTATTTCATTGGTTTTATATCCTCTTTTTCGTCGAGGTGTTGTTCTGTTTTCCTCTATACTGTGTCTTTTCTCCTATTGACTGTGATGACATGTATTTGCCTCATTCCTCCTCCCCCCTCCCCCCTTTTTTCAGTGTGTATTAATCAGTAATGTTTGTGGTTTTGCTGATGGTTTTATGAAAAAGAAAAAAGAAACAGGCAAAGATAGAGTGGTGTTTAGAGATGGTGGTTGGTCTGGTTGGTCATTACCATCGCTTCCTTTTTGACATGAATATGTATGTAAAGACACTAACGTTCATTGTGGAAGATGGGAGCATTTCAAGATCGAAAAACAAAATAAAAAGAATGTTGACCTATCAACATATCATGAAAAGAGCCTGTTTTTCTCTGTTCTTACACCAGCGTTTGTGTGGTTCAGTACGATGAGAATTACACACACACACACACACTTGACATTGAACTGAGCAGCCATTTCAATCCGTCTAAGACTCTTTGGTTTTAAGCAGCACAGACTGTCAACATAGCAATCAGCCCGTAGGCAGCCTGACTCGTCATGCTATCAACTGTGGTGGTGATCTATAAACCTTTCTCCAGAACCGCCAGTTAGGTAATACATTACTCACTGATTGACATAAGAGAATGAATCACCATTAGCAACCAAACAGAATAAATTAGGGCAATACAGCATTACAACCACACTCAGTTTTAGTCTTTCTTAGTTTCTTTGTACTGTCGGCGTTGTTATATAAAGACTCAATATATAAAGATTCATTCAGCTTTAGACCTTTCTGACTTTTCTCACTAACTTGAGATTTAGATGAGAGCAAAGCTTGACAGGCACACCCTGTTTCCATTGTGCAGAGATAGCCTTGTATAGAGCTTTCCATTCCCCGTGGGCCACTCGCTCTTTTTGGCATCGGAGCCTAATCTGCAGCAAGAGGGGCTTCGCAGTGACACACTGACACACTTTGCCCGACGGGGCCAGCAAAACTCACTGGCAAGCTCGTCTGATGTAACAGTGGCCTACTTCTGCAAACAGACACGAGCTTTATGCATGAAAGTGTCATCGAACATTGCACTCACGTTACCCACACACCCTCACTTAGGTATAAACTCTTCTGATTACAGCCTCGGCATTCGAGACACATGTTTAAACCTCTTGTTAGTTTTGACACACTTCCCCTGATCTTGAGTTGGAGCATAAAGAGGACTCAGGCTGAAAATGAATTTAAAAAAAGCTCTGAGATTGTAAAATACCACTCCACTCGAACACACCCTCGTTCGGGCAGAGAGACACACTGGCCCACAAAGCCAGGGGATTGGCCTGAACAGGTGTGCCCCACAGAAATCCAGAATATTTATAGCAGAGGAGCGACACAAACCGGACTAAACAGACTAAACCTGTCTGAACTGAGAGAGTCAGCGCTGTGCGATGTGCTGGACAAAGCCGGGGCAGAGCCAGTCTGAGCCCCTGACTGCTGCTGCCAGCTCAACTGTCCTGCCAACCTCCTGGCCAGGTCCCAGCACATTCTTTGTATTGACAAAGAAAAAGGCTGCTGTGTTATGACATCCAAGTCCAGACTCTCAGGCTTATATGGTACGATAGGATAGGATGGGATGGGATGGGATGGGATGGATGGAGTAATCAATAATCAACCAATATTGTGCTATCTTTGCTAATTAAATTTCACGTTATTTATTTAAATGTAAGATGTAGAAATTAATTAAGGTACATTTGAGAATGAAAGCAATGCAATTCAATATAATGTGAGATTGTATTGGATTTATTACACAACTGGTCCCTTAAAAAAAATTATCAATTAACCAGTAATCACCTCCAGTGTCTATGTAATAATCTATTTTTTCCCTTAGTCTCCCTCCTTCTTATGAAGTAAAATGGGGTCATGTTCATAACAACATAAAGGGCAAAGGGAGGAGCAGTGAAGGGGGACAGAGGGTGGAGGATACAGGAGGGGAGGGAAGTTAACCCACTGCTCTAACTTGATCTAAGCCTGCAAACAAAGCACCTCTTTGAGGCTGACGCATCAATGCCCTTCACAATGCTCCCAGTCACACACACAAGCAAATACATGCATGCACACAGATACATTACATACCAATGCACATTCCCTCACACACACACACACACACACACACACACACAAAAACACACAGGCGTAAAAAAAAAAAAGAGAGAGAGCAAACTGCTGTCCCCATAGGATTTTGGCTTTTGAGGAGTGTTTCAGTTAATATGGAATTCCTCACAATAGCCACCTTACTTAACAACCATGGGATGAATCCAAGGTGACACTCCCTGTAAAGACTGGCAAAGCTCCAGCAGCATTTTGCTGCGTCCCCTGTTTTCCTGATTTGACATGAACGGCTGCTGCTTGCATAAACAGGTCAGGGGGAAAGTAGGTCAGTGTGCGCGCGCGGGAAGGAGAGCAGAGGTAAAGGAGAACGAAAGAGAGGCGGAAAGAGAGGGGGACAGAGAGAGAGAGAGAGAGAGAGAGAGAGAAAGAAAGAGAGGGGGGGGGAGTGTGCTGATGGATGGATCGATGAAGGTTATGGCTCCATCCGTGTCACTCTTGTTTGTCTCTGGCAGCAGAGATAGTCTTGGCAAACAGAGCAGAAACAGGGCTCTCATATTACCTGGTCCCCCTTCAGAGCCTGGGGAAGAGGGTTAGTGGAGCAAGAAGAGGTGTGTGTGTGTGTGTGTGTGAGTGTGTGTGTGTGTGTGTGTGTGG
>NW_019525116.1:1719194-1731606 GCF_002814215.2 Seriola lalandi dorsalis
GGGGGGTAGCGGAGCAGTAGGGAGAAGGGGGACCCCTGGACTGCAGAGATCTGCTTTGTTTCCAAAATGACACACTAGAAGCGTCTCACACATTTCTGGGGCAGGTTCCAGGAAGCCTGTGAAGCCAGGTCAGACTCAGGTAACACAGCTGAAGAATTCCCCAGCCCGCAAACTGTAAAGTAAAGTCCAGCTGTGACCGCAAAACTCATTCTGCTCCGGATGTCCGATGTCGTTACATACTGTAGCAGGTATATAGTCAAACTCAGGCAGCAGACCTGTTCACAATACTGTCCAGCGTCTGAGCAAACACACCTGTGCATACAAAACGTGGGCCGCATGTGCACATGCAAACATACAGAGTACATATGTGCAGCATATGAATTGATGATGCACACAGTTTCACCACGCCACTGTTGACATAACCTACTTGTCTATCGTTCACAGGTTCAATTCCCCAACAGTTCAGCATCTGACACTGGAAGTTCTTATTACGTGGGTCGGCTAAACTTAGTGTTGTCAGTGATTAAATTAACAAAACGTAACATTATGGTTCTTGGAAAGGTGTTACTGTGTTTGAAACCAGCCACAAAAAAAATATCAAAAATATCCCCTGCTTACATAACCTCCTTATAGCTTGAGGCTCAGCACACACCTCATCCATGTTATGAAGAGGTTACAGGGAGAGTCAGTCTGATGAAGAGAGAGCAATGAGAAACAAGGTGAGAGGTGTATAAATACAGTATAATGAAGAGAGGAAAGAGAGAAAGTGCAGTTTAGGTTTGAGATAAACAGTGATGGTAAAAGCATTTTTTCCTTTTACCAAAGAGTAACAGTGGAAATGAGGTGGATGACATATGAAATGCTCTGAACAGTTGTTCAGCCACAGTCAAAACTGGTCTGAAGCGGCTGGCGGACTGAATAGAGCTCGGACAGGGAGTGGCCTGGCCCCGATTTAGCTTTGGTCCCATTTCGCCGCCCCCCCTTCCCCTCCACTCCACTCCTGTTTACTGCCTTCATCAAACTCTCTGGGTCATGCATGCACACACACACAAAAGACCTTGTTGGTCTGCTGCCGTCTCAGCTGTATCATCTCTGAAGTGTGACGTACAAAGAGACGTGCGCAGTACAGGTCATGTGAAAATACCACAGTTCTTTTTTTGTACATTTTACTGCTGCTTAACAAGTTGACCGATTATGTTCAATGGGTCGGAAAACACAAGCAAAAGGTTTCCAAAGATGAGTGTGTGTAAGACCATGTGATAAGAAATG
The DNA here is from genome assembly GCF_002814215.2 of Seriola lalandi dorsalis. Lineage (NCBI taxonomy): Eukaryota > Metazoa > Chordata > Actinopteri > Carangiformes > Carangidae > Seriola > Seriola lalandi. Next base: position 1,720,464 of record NW_019525116.1, read on the forward strand.
GGCGCAGCCAGAGGAAAGAAAATAGCTAAACATGACTCGTCTAACAAGTAATTTAGATGTCTGGTGGGGAAAGAAAAAAATAAATCCTACAACTACTCAATTACTTCTTGCTGCCTACACCTGCAGTGCAGCAGGATCCCCACCACTTACCCCACCCCCCCACCCCCCCTCACAAAGCAGAATGCAAATGCAGCAGTGAACCTGCAGCTGACTGGCACACGGCAGCCGAGCGGGGCGAGGGGTTTTATCTGCAATGCCAGGTTCTGCCAGCTCAAATTAGCGTGTCACAGAAAACAGTCGATAGGAAGAGATGAAGAGAGAGAGAGAGAGAGAGAGAGAGAGAGAGAGAGACAGGTGTGTGACCATGATCCTGCAGCAACCAGAGTGAAACAGTCCGAGGTGGAGTCAGCGAGGAGACAGAGAATGAATAATGATGGAGGCCCAGAGGGCACGGAGGGGGAGTGAGAAAACATTGCAGGGAGTAAAAACAAAGAGTCGGCTGTGTCATTCGCCTCATGGGTTTCCTTCCTGTAGGACCACAAGGCCATCGACTAACTGCAGCCAGAGAAACAAAAAAAAACAAACAAAACAGAAAAATCAGCTCAGCATACCACCCTGCTGTAGCCCCGCCCAAACACACACACAGACACACACACAGACAGCAGCTCCACCTGCACCTCCCTGCCCAAACAGTGGGTTAACTCACAGAAGTGATGTAAGAGGTGGGGGTGACACAAATACCACAAATTCTGTTGTTTGTGCATTCATCGCAGCTTTGCCGCACACCCCCACCGCAGCTCTACCCGAGCCCTCCACACACACACACACACACACACACACACACACAGACACACACACACACAAGCACTGCAACATCAGGTGCCAACACCCGACAAGTCACTTTCTCAGGTGGAAATGCCTGGACTCGTACAGCAGGGAGGGATGGAGTGATACAGACAAAAGCTCCTGGTTTATCAGTTGTTTTGAAAAGGGGTCTGTTGTGCAATGTTAGGCTTAAAAAAAAAAGTTAAAAGAAATACTTATAATCCAATTACATGACTGAAGCAGCTATCACAAACTCACACATGTTTTTCATACTGTGATTTACGGTCTTGGCCTTTAAAATGACAAAGTCAGATCATGAAAAACATGTTGATTGCCAGTGATGACACAACAGTATTTCACCAAGATTACACAACTGCAATAACACTGAGCTGCCTAATGTCAACTAGTCTGGCATATAGTGATGATAAAGAGAAAGATCAAGTTGTTTCTCGTCAACGGTTTAATCTTTGACCACTGTATCGTAGTGACTTGAATAATTGATTAATCTTCTGTAATTCCAGTTAAATCTGGGAGGATGATCTCATGGCATTTATTATCTAGGCACCATCACGGTGTATGTGTTTGTCACAAGGTACAAAGAGCATAAACCAACTGAACAGATTGGTTGATACAATATGCCGATAAAACCGTAATACAACTATTGCAAAACTCTGCTCAAGATAAACACTGTCATTGTTGACAAGAGGCCTGAGCTGAGTGAGCTGCTGCTGCAGGAGGAGGAAGAGAGCGGATGTACAAAGCAACAACAGTCGTAAATGGAACTGTTTAATCTCATCTAAATATTGACTTGATGCCTATCAAAAGGTTTTATGACACACTATAACGAACCTTTTACTGGTAATGTGTAATAAATATTATAATACAGCGGAAGCGCAATGAGCAGTGTGTTTAACAGATAAGATTATGTTTGTGTGTTATCAAGAAAAAAAAGAGCAAGTGCCAAAAGCCTTTCCTAAAACACACGATAACACCTGTGTTAAAATATTACGGTTCAAGCTGTGGTATTCTTAGTTGTTGTTTTTTTTCCACTCTGGAAGCAAACACAGCATTCACAGAGGGCATATCTCAAACCATCAGTGTTGTGGTGTAGGCTGGGAAGGCATTACACAATACCAGGCAACCTGCTGCCTGTAGTTATAGTTGAGTAACATACGGCAGCCTGTGTTACTCTGGGATCCAGGCAGCGTTAGAGAGGAATGTTTGTTTTGATTTCGGAGGGCTCAGTCAGGGGGCCCAGGACAGTACGGTGTGTGTGTGTGTGTGCGTGTGTACGTGTGTGTACGTGTGTAGGAAGTAGGTGTATGTACGTGTGTGTGTGTGTGTGTGTGTGTGTGTGTGTGTGTGCATATCAGCAAGAGGAGGGTTCATTCACGGCAAATTACCCTTACTTGCCTTGCCTCTGTTTTTGTTTTCGATTCCCCTTCCACGGCTAAAAATTAGGTCAGCGGTCACGTGACGTTTCAGCCGGAGCAGCAACAAGAGACCGAAAAAAAAAAAGAGAACAGACTTTCTAACCTTTTACAGATATTCCTCTGACAGTATATAAGTACACTTTAACCTGAAAACCTTCATCATTAGCTATTTGAGGACTTTTTTGAGGCTAAATATTCCCCTGAAAAACAAAAGTTTTTGTCTTTTATTTTCCCCAAAACCCACGGAAATGGCAGTTGGCCATGTGTTATGTTTACTGTTGACTCTGGAAGGGCTCCAGTCTCAGTGACCTTGTGGAAAGTCACAATCACAGGTGTTGGGTGCATGTGCATGGGCCATGGGAGTGGCAGGAATAAGGACACAAAGAGCAAAACATTAAATGAGACGAACGATAAAATGTCAACATGCCGGCTTGATGCATATTTGAGATCACTGACGATTGACATCTTTCCTGAAAGGAGCTCAACAAACAACATCACATGCATTCCCCCACGTTTTTTATATTTACAACATTTGTTATAAGTAAGATTCACAGTTCACAGGGAGTTTAAATAAAAGAGTAAAATGTTCAAAGAATATTTGCTGGGTGACAGATTAGCTTGAGCTTTTCAAAGGAGCCCCGAGGCAAAAAAGAAGAAAGAAAATAAAAAAACATGTGAAATCTGAATCAGATGTTTTGTGTTTATGACATAGTTGTTTTGGTTTCAAACAGCAGGCGCCTGTTTGGAACCTATCTGGAACACACAAAGACGTTTATGTAATATTATCAATATCAACAACACTGGTTATTGTTCAAGAAAAATGATGTCAAAACACAGCAATTTACAGTCGTTATTGATTAATGCTGTCAGGATGTCCTGTATTCAAAGAGGGCATTTGTAAGTTGTGTTAGTGCTTCACAGCCAACATTAACATTAACAGCTGTTTACTCGTCTAAAAGAAATCATCACACATCATTAACACATCTTTTCTTCTACTAAAGTTAGCATGCTAACCAGTTGGCTCATTCGCGTTTCTTAATGTCAGTCAGCAAACTATGGTGGACTGGATTATAACTGTTGATATTTGGCATTTCGTCTCTGACCTCGTCGCTCCCCATACGGAAACACCAAGCTCAGCACAGCAGGAAGTGGGGAGAGTTGATAATATCCCCCCCCCCCTTGGGGAACGTAGACTCAGGTTTCTAGGGCTTCAGAAATGCTATATGAAGCCATAACGGCAAGTGACAGCACAGCAGGAGAGTATAAGGTACATGGGCGATCTCTCAATCACCCGCTAACTGTAACTTTCTCACCGGGTGCAGCCACCACGTCATGATCCCTCACTGGCTTCCCAAACCTACAAACATTGTTTTTCCTCAATGGAGTTGCTTGATAATCGCACTTAGTGAATTCATTCAGCCTGTGAACTGTGTTCTTGCTGATTTGCGTTCCTCCAGTAGGTGAAAAACAGCTGTCAAGACCAATTTGGATCACTAAACAAATGTGAGATGTGGGACGCGATGTGGAGGTCTGGAAAGAGGCTACAATTAAGTATTGCACTGTTTAAATCAGAATAGCATTAGAAAAAAAACATAATAATCAAAATTTCATAAGCATCAATGCAAAATAAGTGACATTTGAGGATCTTAGTATGAATTGCTGTGGTATGAATTGTTGCCTTGGATGCTACTGTAGAGAAAAACAGAGAGAGAGAGAGAGAGAGAGAGAGAGCATTTCTCCGCGATATATGACAGTCTAAGTTGTTACTAACTGGAAAAAAAAAAAGCTGTTGAAAGGTGAATGTATGAAACACTGCCTTGTTAAGTTTTCACTGAAACCTGTTACATCCTAAAATGCTTTAACAAGCAACCATCTGGTGTAATCTTACATCCTCTGGTGCCTGAAAGCCATAATTTTGAACCAAAAATAGGTTTTTAGTCAATCAGGCCTTTGTGGATATCCACATAGCGCCAAAGCCTGCACACTGGAAGCAACGGGCAGAAATGTAGGTCAGCCCCTCCTACTTTCTTCTACATAGCGCCGCCTTGCCCTCACCCTTCCACCAAAGTTTTCAAGCAGCAGAGCCTTGAGTGAACCCACGCGCCGTGGCAAAGCAGCTGAGAACGTGGAGTAACAGAGGGGTACAGTGGTGCAAAGGGGGGGGGGGGGGGGGGGGGGCAAAGAGAAGCTCAAGCAAAGGAGGGCAAGCTAAAAATTCAGATTTGGCCCTCCTAACATGGCTCTGTCTCTTGACAACCCCCCCACCCCCTCCTCCCTTTTTTCCTCTCAGACTTCTGAGGAAATCTCCTCTCTGCTCCAAGTAAACTGACCATATACAGCACAAACCAACAGACTCAACTGCAGTCACGTGTCTTGGCTGGCTCTGATTCTGCCTCAACGGCTGACTGCAGGAACGTCACGTCTCCGTGGCGACCCCTCTTAGCAGCGACCGTTATCTATCAGCAGGTTCGGTTAGTTTTCAGCCCGCCCCCCCCCCACCAGTGCTATTACAGCGCTGTGACTGTTTGTCGTTGGGGCAGACGCAAGGTCACCTTTTAAGGAGTTAAAAACAATCGGTGTCTGGTACAGGAGTGGGATGGAGTCCGAAAAACGGAGAGAGTGAGAGAGTGAGGGAGGGGATGATGGGTGATTTTTATTTTCTCCTCAGACAGGAATGCGAGCATTGACTCACTTTGGGGGCCCCCAGCAGCAGCTGCCCGCACGGGGTGTGGGTGGGTGACAACAGCCTTCCGTTATGAGTCTGCTGTTTAGGGCAGTGTGTCACATACTGAGGGAAGTGGAGTTTCTCTCCATCACAGCACTGGCAGATAATGCTGCAGCCATTATAAACTGGATGACTGAGAATTCTGCATAACAAGGAAGTTAAATCATAGGTCATGCATCAACAGCTGCGCAGTATGAAAATATTACGGGCGAAAAGAGGGGGGGGGGTAAAGTAGCTGAGGTCATGTTGATGAGTCATTCTCTAAGATACTGACATACTTTAAAACCAATATCTGGCCCAAGATTTTTAAGTATATTCTCTCTTACATTCAGCAGGCTGCAGAGGCAGGTGCTCGTAAACAGAGCCAAGTTAATAATAACGCGCTGCACTGTCCCAGAATGATTTAAAAACACACATCCTGCAACCTGAACCAGGGCATGAATCACATATCGGGGAGCAGTGACAGAAGTGTTGCAAACAGCAGCAGGACGCAGTTTACACAGGAAAGGAGATACTGCCGGAGGGGAAAGCAGATAAACCTCCATGAAGGGTCTCCCAGTGAGATAACCAAAATATGATCTGAAAGCAGAGAGGCTCAACTGCATTCAGCGGCCTGTTACACAACACAGGACATAAAGAGCCTTTTGTATTAGTCTGACGGCACAGAATAGCGCTATCTAATCCACAGTGGCCTCTGCATTGAAAAGAGAGAAATCAGACGCACAAACAAGAATTCAAGGGTTGTTTACATTATGTGTGACAGGTTGCACAGTGGTTATATTTCGCATATTTTGCAATTATCATGGACAAAGAACAGTGACACAAACACACACACACACGCACACAGCGCAGCCATGTTGACATACATCTTAAGCTCACGTTGCCTGTTTCCCTCTCTCACGTTGATGTCAATCACACACCCACAGCTCCGGAGTGTGTCACGGTGTAACTGATGCTTCTTCCCATACATACAAAGCCGGTGAACCTAGTTTCTAATCCAGTTCCATCCAGTTTGTCACAAAAGCAGCAGGCAGACCTCAGGTGAGTGAGACCTGAGAGGTGCGTGTGCCGAAATTCCAGAGAGCCTTGTGTAAGATTATTTCTCGGATTGGGTGTCAGAAAAAAAAAAAAAAGAAAAAAGAAAAACAGACTCATCCATTTCCTAACCGGGTCAGAGGTCAAAGCAGCACTGGACAAACATCGCTCGAGCCACACACCAGCCAAATACTCTCCCAAAAGCACAGAAAATACACAATCAGACGGAATATTAACACAGTCCACATAAGAAATGTTTTAGTTTCTCAGGAATGTATTATTGCAAACAGACACAGTGGAGACACATAGCTGCTTCTGTTGCAATCCAATAACGTCTATCTGGAGATCATGTTTCCTCCTGGTCTGCAACCCTTGCATTGAAACAGCAGAGGGGCTTATGAGCAGATACGCTGTTATTGGTCAGCCCATATTGGAGGCTTGGGTTGCAGGACAGATTCAGATTTTTAAAAGTCTGTTGTGAAGAAGTAGTTCAACAGTTTGGGAAATAAACCCCGCTCTGTCTAAAGGTATGGTGATCCGCCTAACAACACCTGTGAAGCTCTCTATTCAACATGTTGTATCCAGTGACTGTCCATAAAGATGGAGGACATAACAGCTCACCTAAAGTGAAACCAAAACATCTCAATCGCACCTTAGTGGCTGCAGTATAGGTCATAAACCCCACCACTCCTTGTTAACAGATGGGACACGAGCCAAACTAAAAAGAAAAATCAAAGTACACGTGAAATAAATTTTAATTAATCTGTATAAGCTAACCAGCTGCTAGCTCCAGCTTCATATTTACCAGACAGTTGTTAGTGGTCGCTGCAATCACTCCTTCTTTCTATCTGGCAGTGAAGCAATCACTCTGCATCACGTACAGTGTAAGAGCTGGGGAAATGGGAAATGCATTCTGAAGTTCAGCCAGAGCTAATGTGAGGCTTCAGCAGTCTGTGCGAGACAAATCAAGTCGGTATTTTCACCCTTGTTTGAAGTGTGTAGATTTATTGACGGAGTTTTGTCTTAGGAAACGCAACTAACAGGACGTATCTCTCCGCCATGGCTCAGCAAGGAAACACAAATTGAGAATTTCAACCTTTTAAGGGGTCATAATTTTGAAAGATGAATCTGGCAAACTCAAACTGCTGAATCCTCATTTTCACTCTAACTGAACTTCAGAATGCGTTTCCAATTCTCCTCACAGCCAGTGTGGACCGAAGAAACCTCTGCTGCAACCACTAACTCTCTCTCAACATTTGAGAATGGTAATTAGACAGACTTGAAAACATCAGAACCTGTCCAAAATCAAGTGTCTACGACCCTTGTTGCAATTTGCATTCATCTATAATCTTTTAATACATAGACGGAGGCCTAGATGGGCAAAACTATTCAGTATTTCACAAAAAAATTACTTAAAATTAGGGGGAAAAATGAAATAATTAAACTACAATCTATGTTATCAACAGCAGCATGGAAAGTGTTGCAGGTATTTAGTCATGAGTCAAAGTACTGGACCTAATGATAGCTTTTAGATGAAAAGTTCAAGGATCAGCACATTTATTACAGTTCATCCTGTGGGGGACGTGAATGTGCCAAAATATCACGGCAATCCATTCAATAGTCTTCAAAACATTTAGCAGAAATACACAAATGTCGACCTGCTGGTGGCTCTAGAGGAAAAGTCAGGGGATCACCAGTGCATGCAGGTGCAGAGAGCGTCCTGTCGACTGACATGTCTCAGGATATGTAATCCCTCCCCACGGTGGCGATGGCTTCCTGCCACAGACAAAGGGCTGGCCCATGAGCCTGGATTCCTCATAGGCCTCCATGTGGATCTGGTTTATTGTGCCAGCCAGACACAATCTCTCCAGACAATGACAGGCCTTGTGTCTCAGTCCGTGTCTCCGTAGCTCACCATCGTTCTAAAAATCACATGCTCTCCTTCGGCTTTTCCTCATCCCTCCTCTCACCTGCCTTCCCCCTCGTACACTGCAGCACATTTGAGAAAGCGGCAGCATGTGAATCAGCGATGATGAATGAGAGATCCACTGGAGGAAACTCGCACAGGAAATTAAAGGAGAATTAATTGGAATAACAGCTGGAGTACATTAATGACACTTCTAAGAGCAGTCAGCTTACTCAGTAGAGCTGTAACTGCAGCCATCATCAGGGCCAACAGCAGAGCCGGAGGTGGGGGGGGGGGGGGGTCATCCTCACTTCACTGTTTCACACATCTATTCACACCGAGTCTGCTGTTATGTTGAGCTACAGCAGTATCTCATGTCAGTGCTTTACAATTACACCAAGCTTTCACATAATTAAAAAAATAACAAATTAGAAGTGGGGAATCTTTTGGAGGGAAATGTGCATGTAAGAGATCAATACTTGGTCAAGATTCTCATCGCAGCTGCGAAGAAAGCCGTAAGTAAGAACTGGCTCAAGACTGATGCACCAGAAAACAAACAATGGCTGACCATCGTAAATTACATCCAGATAATGATGGAGAACCTCACATTCAGGCTGAAAATGACGGAAGATTATTTTGTAAAAAGGCTGGGAAAGAAATTTATAACACGAAGATCAAAAAAGGCATAAATATAAATGACAATAATAAAATGTAAATTGGATGTGGACGTGTTCCTCCCCATAGAGTTATGGTTTTTTAGGGGTAGTTAATCTCTTTTACCATTTATAAACACCCATCCAACCACCAGACCAGTAAGTTTTCTGTTTATAATATTTTATTTCTTAAATCAGAAGAAAGCAGAAACTTTATATTTAAGAAAACAATTTTGTATTTTAATTTTTCCTTCTTCTGTGTAGGAGTTGGCTGGGACATCGGGAACTTGTTAATATGAAAGTACAGTTTTGTGGTTTTTTTTGTATTTGTGTATTTGGTACTGTATGTTTTTAAAGCATGTGCTGCAGGGATCTGATGAAAAGAAGAAACATGCACTAAGACATCCACAGGACCTTGAAGCATAGATGCCAGTCGCTGTTTTGTAAGAGAGAGAGAGAGAAAAAAAAAAGAGGGTGCAAGGACTTCCTGTGAAATAAGTAAAATATCTTTTTTCCAATGGATCTATTATGCAAATTTAAATTAGTTTAAGTAAGTAAGTAAGTATTCAACGGTTATTTTTTATAAAGTAATCTATGACGTTTGTAATGCACAGTAAAAAAATATTAGATAACCAAGAAAGATTATCATCAGTAAAATCACATATATATCTAACACACACACACACACACACACGTTCATTAAACAAAATTATATATAATAAAAGATGAATTGATGGACTAGTTGAGATTTTACACTGCACCGGTTTACCTGCATATATTCACATCTATGGTTCATCTCCGCACATTTCTCACCGTACCAGCGGTAAAGCTAACCAACATGTGAGCGTTCGCTAAGCTCAGCTCCCCTTAGCGACTGTTGCTACACCTGTCAACTTCCTGTATGGCATGTATGTAGTTTACGATGATAACGGTGGTAGATTTACCTCCCTTCTCTATGTGTCCACAGGGTTTTTATCAGCTGTAGCTAGCTAGTCAGTTAAGTGACAATTTCTCACATGAGTCGGTAGAAAGCTCTGTGGCTTACGATAATGTTTTGAGAGCCATGTAAAATGAAATCAACCATATCATTCAAAAAGCACGTGGTTAAAGCTTCGAGTCCTTATCGATGCAGAGGACACGGAGCAATGTCTTCAGTGCAGAGCAAGGTAGACCTAGTATTATACACAGTTATGATAAGAAAAATGTAATAACCTAATTGGACAAGCATCATAGAAGTTGTTTCAGTACGTGGAGAAACATATTAACAAGCTGAACCAAGATGGTGAACATGTTAGCATTGTCACTATGACTTAGCAAAAGCACAGTGGTGCCAAGGTACAGCTTCACAAATTTATTGGCTGGTTGTTATGAAACAAACGTAAAAGAACAATGTCCATCTCGGTAAATGTGTTCCTTTAAGTCGTCCATAGAGTCAGCACGTGCACACACACACACACACACACACACACACACACACACACACACACACACACACACACACACACAAACACACGCTTTATGTTACAATGACCTTCTACAGCTACGAGCTATCAGACCATTTTACAATCAGTTTCATTTTTACTGACAGTTCATATGAGTTACCTCTAACCAGATGGTTGCTAACACAGACTGTTTTAAATTAAAACAGACTGGAACACAGTTTATAATGTACTCTAACAAACCTGGTAAGGGCAATATGGACAAGAAATCAAAATAATCAATCATCTCTGTATTATCCTCACATTAATGTGTGGTAACATGAAGTGTTTTTAGTGTCTCATGAGAACAACATCCTATGGTTTTCAATAAATGTTCGTTTTCATTAGCGAGATTTAACTCCTGCTCTGTGAATGAATCACCGCACAAACTCACCCACCCATCCACCCACACACACATGCACACACACACACAAATATGAAGAGAGCACACACACACACACACACCTAGAATGTATAAATGATCAATTCAGGGTATTATCTCAACAAACCAAAAGAACATGTATACTAACAGCACAAGTGGTGGTGAGACCAGCAAACACACACACTTCTTACAGTCGTCTAAGCTCCTGGGAAAGAAATACCAAATCTGTGTCTGCTTGCTTTGGTGCCACGTGAGTTGCTGGTTAAGTAGGTCAGTCAGTAAGTCAGGAGTGGCAAGGAAGGAGTGCACAAACAAAGGCTAACTCCATTACCTCATACAGTGGATTAGTGTCAACAGGCCCATCCATCTGTCTAGAGCCGTCTTGGATGGAGTGACTGTAAGTAGAGCAGCGGGGACTCGTCCTTCTGTTTGCCCCCCGTAAAGTCCCACAACCACATAACCTGTTAACAATGCACACAAACTTCCAAGTGTGTGCCTACACATTTACAAAATGTACACACACACACATTGTGTGATCTATAGCACACTGTGTCAGGCCAGTAAGGTAACACCTGTAGTCATCAATGCAGAATTAGTGCAAACAGCCAGTGTGACAAAAGGAGCACTTCCTGTTTCTTGTGTAAGGTGTCAAAAGGACAAAGTGAACTCAGAGACAACAACAAAAGAGAAGGGGGGGGGGGGGTTT
>NW_019525116.1:1731626-1754229 GCF_002814215.2 Seriola lalandi dorsalis
AAAAGGGGGGGGGGGGGGGGGGGGCTTCCTGGTGCAATAACCTTGTAAACAACCCTTCAGAAGTGTGCTGACTGCTGATAAATATACAGGCTAATTGCTAAGTGTCTAAATTCAGCTTCTCACTTAAGCCATTAAAATGATAAAAGTTGCAATGAGGAAGTTCTCTGGTTTAAATTGGTCCATAATCATTTTCATAACTTCAAGATTGGTTGGCTACAAGAAACCGCCCATCAGGTTTCACTACTCCTACTCAATCTGATAAACTAGCACTGAAAAACAAGCTGTAAACACAACACCAACAAATGTTCACCTTGTAAGTTAACATGGCAAACACATGCTTATTTACACATTCAGTAGATACAGAGAAGGATTATCATTCATTTGTATTTCTGTCCACCTGATTAATCTAGGTTCAATATTAATATTCTCTTTTAGCTCCGCTTTTGGTCTCCGCCAACTCCAGAGGGAAATATGTGGCTGTTTAGCTGCTAAATGCTCCACTGTGTTCACCGGGCTTGTTGCTATGTGCGTTTGAGCTTTTCCTGCTGCAGCCAAAAACACAGATGAAGCCACGAGAATCAACCAAAGTGGTAAAGTAGCGGAGCAGAAAACCGAAACAACGAGCTAAAGATGCCGTAAAGCTGCGAGGAACTGCAGAACCGGGCTATAATTCTGTGGGTTTGTCATTACGAATGACCCCTTTCACATAAAAGAAGATCTACTGTTAATATTTAAGGTAAACACTTAAATTAAATTGACCAAAGTAAAGTGTGATAGATTTGAGATTTGAGAGTTCATTCACGTACCATGTGAAAAAGAGTTGAACAGGATATGGACCAATATTAAAAACTTTATTAGCATTTATTAATGGATTACCAACATTTATACCTGCAAATAAAATTGTTTTTTCACAACTTTGTAACCCTTAATTTTTCAGCTTGAACCGATTTAAAATATATTAAAACTAACAAAATGAATAGGATAAAATGTGTAATTCCTAACAGTGAGTACACTGTCTTGATGTTTTGATAAGAGACACACAGCCCGACAATTACATAACTCGCATAAAAGATTAAAGTGTTCAGCTTTTAAATGAACAGATGTTACCATATGTTCAGAATAAGTTGCTAAGGCAGGGTGAGCGTGCATGTGAAAAACCTCAAGAACAAACAAAAAAACAAACAGATACGGGATACGGTAACAGACCAATAAAGTTACCGCAATCTGGCAACAAGTGCACATAAAAGTCACTGCGCCTTGAGACCGATACACTGAGAGAAAGGAGGTAGTAAAGAGGCAGAAGTAGGCCATAAGTGAACACGGTGACAGCAAAGGAGTCAGTTTACACTAAGGGCCTCCCTGCTCCTCCCCGCCACTCAATCCTTCCTCCTCTAATCCAAACACCTGGAGGGGGGAGGGAGGAGGGCGAACAGCAGGTCCCATGTGAGTGGTTGCTCACATGCAGTCGGCTCGCAACGTGTTACAGTAACACCTTTACTGGGGCCAAGGCGGGCGGTTACGTAAAGCAGCCACACACACACACACACACACACACACACACACACACACAGACAGACACACATACACACACATATATATAGAACGACACTGTGCCAAGGGCATGGAATGGGGTTGGGTTGTCGGGTTAGCAGGTGGGTATGGCAGAAAATTGGAAGGAGGGGGATTTACAGTATCAGCTGTTGCTTGTGTTTGCCGTTTCACTGCTTACATGCTGCGTTCAAGAGTGCCACCATAAGCTGCATCATTGTTAACACACCAAGTTTGCTGCCAAAGTAACATAATGTGCGAGTAGATTACATTCAACAGATTTACTGGGAGTGTGAGGTGAGCAGAGGATGTGACAAATCCCAAAGTATGATTATAAGAATTTAACACAAATATAAACAAATTTTTAGAGCGAACAAGGACTGATTATATTATTTTAGGAAATTGCTTTTTGTCTGGGTTTCACAGTTTCGGTTCTTGGCAAAAAAAAAAAAAGAGACTAGACCACAGGCGTGCATTTTTATAAAGGTTTCTGCAAGTGAGAAACACGGGTTAAGCTGGGATTTCACTCGGAGAATGTGGGTCACTGAACCTGTAACACCAGGTTTTTCAGACCCTCTCATAACGCTGGTGATGACAATTCACAATACAGCCGTGTTAGTTCAAACCCTCCGCTGCACAGTGACCTTCAGTCTCAGCCATGAGCAAATAAACGCTACAAAAGCAAAAACCAGAGTCTTTGTTACAGCCTGGGAACTCAGTAGCTGTTCAACATTTAGTGTTTTAGACCGGGAAAATAGCTACTAATGACATGTGAGCCGGGCGATACGCTTCCCAAATTTGTTGTGACCTCCGATCCCTCTCTCACACACCCACTTTCTAAGAAACCCTCCTGCTTCCAAATAACCCACTGGGATTCGTGGCAAAGGGTTTTTTTGGGGTTTTTTTTTTCAGCTCTTAAGCAACTCCTGCACAGACAGCTCCTTCTTAATAGCAGCTATGGCATGAGCAGCTGGAACATGTTTACATTTAGCTCGAGCAAGACCCTTCCATGAGTTGCAACAGAGGCGATGAAACATTCTCCAGCAACAGGGTAAACTGTACTTCATCGGGACAGAAAGCAACGAAAAAATAAAACCACATGAATGGAAAATATGATTATAAAAGAAAAAGGGGAGGGGGGGCAGATGAATTACATGAAGTGTAAAAGTGGGAAAAAACAGCTCTTTTTTTGTTCATCTTGTTGTTTTTCAAGAGAAACTAGGTTACTGACATGTACTTAGATCAGGGAATAATAATGGTTGCCATTGTCTGTGAAGCAACAGGCAGAGCTGAGGAAATGGGTGGGTTCTTGGTAGAACGATATAAAAAAAAAAAAGCACGTCTCATAGAAAGAGTGTGAGAGAGGCAGAGGAAAGGGGGAAGGACAGCACGTGAAGGCAGGGAGTGTGTTGTCTGAGCGCCATGTGCTTGGGCAAGGCGTGTGAGTGACTGAAGCTGTTAACGTCACTGTATGACTCACACTGGAGGAGGTTAGCATGCTACACATCTCCATTCACATACGCACAAACACATATGTACATGTACACGTATGCCTGCTGTCTAAAAATAGAAAAGCACACACAGGTGCATTACATACAATAAACACTTAACCACACAATACCATAAACCAGGAAAGTAGGTTAAAGACATTGAGTTCGCCTATAAGCAAATGAGGTAGGAAGCGTTTTTGAAGTCTCTCCTGATTGGCCGGAATATGAATATGCATCTCAGAGAGAAATTTAACAGGTCAACACAGAGTTTCCTGAGCTGAAAACTGGCACTCCTCCGCCCGCACATAAGCGCTTCTAACTGGAACTGAAACTTCCTTCGCCCATAAGTCATAAGACTGACTCACAAATGATCAATATGGGTTTTACCCAAGAGCAGCTAAATGAAGTGGTATGTATAAGATGAATGGATGAATTGGTATTTTTACTGAAGTGTCATCGACCTTAAAAAAAGGTGCCCAGCCCAAATGGTCTTACAAGAGAAACACTGCTTACCGCATCTACAGGGGCGAGAGAAATCAAATCATATAAATATGTGACAAACACATTGTGTCAAGTGCAGATTTCATAAATTGAATATGCAAAGCTCTCATATGTTGATAGCAGGGCTGGACGATATGCAATAAGTGAATAAATAAAAAATCAGATTATGATTACTTCGGCAGACATATTGCGATGCGACTCATTATTTCAGTGGGAATGGTAATTTTTGCATTTAATTTTCACTGGAAAAGAATATAAAAATGTTTTGTTTTGTCTTGTATCAGACAAAAATTGTTCCCCAACACCTGGAGAGTATGATTTGGAAAGCCAGGGCATCTCTGTAGCAATGCTTTATAATGGTTTACCAAAAATTGCAGTTCCTGAAATTTGGCTATTGCACTTACTCATATTGCAATTTCAATAATATTTCAATTACCGGTAATTGTTCAGCACTAGTTAATTGCAAGCATTTAACAAAAATTGATCTGTAATCATATACAGATGTAAACATTTACTGTAATCTCCATTGACTTGTTCAAACCGGTTTCAAGAAAAACTGATAAAAGAGGCAGTAAAATATAAAATTTTCCTTTCATTTGCTTCATTTTCATTGGACTGGATGGAAGCATCCATTTCCCACAGCAAAAGACAGGATGCCAGATCTTAACTGAGCACAAACAGACATCTGAGCTCTGGTCAGGTGAAGGGTGACATGTAGTTCATGATGGTAAGTGTGCCATCATAACAAAACGTGTTCTCAGTTTTGTTTTGCCTAATCTTTCTTCTGACCACTATTCTTCATAATTTTCATGCACAGCAGCAGATCCCTGTGGCATAACCCAAAATTGGACACAAGATTTAAAAACTGTTGTGTCTAAGTATTGTAACAAAGATTTTAACAAAGCTATTTAAAGCAGCTGGCCAAGTCAGACGGGACTCTTATTCCTCTTTTAATAGTAACATGATCATCCAAGGTAAAACTTCAATAGCTCTTAGAATAAGACATAACAAGAGAACCAAAATGAAAATATGAAACATAAACTTACTTGGATATTCCCTTTTTTTCATGTTTCATTTGGCTGGATCACAACAGCAGGGCGGATTTCGCTGACTGACTGACTGACTGACTGAGTGATGGTACTTCCACCACTGGTCACTGGTCACCGGTCAGCGGAGTGCCCTTGCCCCCGGGTTCGAATCCGGTCTGTGGCCCTTTGCTGCGTGTCATTCTCTCTCTCTCTCTCTCACTATGGCTGAAATTAAAGGCAAAATTACTTGAAAGTCTTCTAAAGGTTCTCTCTGAACAAGTAAATACAGCTGAAATCAGAGCTTCCTTTATATGTTTGGTTATTGTGTCAGATGACGTCACAGTTATAAAATCACAGTTTGACCATAGGCGGTCCAGCCACATACTAGGTTTTGACCTAGTCTTGTTCTACCTTCAGTCGCCATTTACTACACTGTCAATGTACAACACTGACCCGACTCTGAAGATCCCGTTCAGCCTCCGACAGAACATCTACATCATGGAAAGTAGCTAGTATGTTAATTTCCACACACAAAACTGGGGCTTGATAGAGAGGTTTCACAGCTTTATAAAAAATTTCCCATCAATACAGAAATTCAATTGCTTGGAGGCTGAGATGATCGTGTTTTACACGGGTGAAGATAATCATTCAAAGGAGTCACAAAAGCAGTGCCAGAACCACGTCAGAGTTTCATAAATCATGTGATTAAAACCTTCTCAAAATAGAGCAATATAACTGTGCCAGCTCCACACGTAAGACTCCACTGTGTGTATGTGTTTCCTTGTGGCACAGCAAGTAAAAGGTTAAAAAAGCTTATCAACAGATCCTACACTCATTTCAGAGGTGAGGGTGGAAAGCCATGAATAACTCGTGTGGGCGTAAAACATCTGTATGTGAGTTTAAATGTGCGTGCAATCGCATAAATGTCTGCATTAAACTTGGGAGTCATATTTAGCCCTTCATGCATATGCATGAGCGTGTGCACATATGGCAAAACCAATCTGCACCCTGCCAAGAATATCTCGGGGTGCATTAGTGCAAACAGGCACGACTGTCACTCACAGTGAGTCAATGTTTATATATAAAGGTGTGTGTTTTTTCTGTGTGTGTGCACTTGGTCAGCACTTGGATCCCCCCCCCCCCCCCCCCCCCCACCCCACCCCACAACCCCACTTCCTCTTCTGCGAATGGGGAACAAGGTTGGTTTATCAAGAATGCAGAGCTGGCACACGCACACAGGGCTTCAAGCTGGCTTTGTCACAGCTTTTACAGTCACTGGCACACACGTAACACACGTATCTATGTAGATGGTGAGAACATGGCAGTAACTCTCTGAACTTAACATGCATGCAATATCTCACACATACACACACACACACACACAAGCTGTCGGCACATGCCTCTTTTCCTCTGGAAGCTGTAAAAACAGCTGAATGCCTTTCTCCTCCACGGGGGGAGAGTCATTCAGGTGAGGCAGGGGGCAGCTGTCTGTCGTCAGCAGAGATCAGAGCAAAGCGTTGCCAAACATTTTCATTGGTTCCTCACTCTCACATGTGCCCCCAATTACTGCGGTTATGAAACAACCAAAACAACGGGGATGTTTTTAAAAATATAAGGACATTCTTCTGCTTTTACACACTGAAATTCATCCTGATGTAAGTAAAAACTGAGGTGCGTGAGCTCTCAAAGAAAAGCTACTAACATTACGAGTAAAGCATCCTCACACTGCTTTGTTTAATTCAGATACGCAACACTGACTTCTTACCCAATACACAGGATCTGATGTCGTCATGCTTTGTGCAAGAGATGGATGTAACGGCTGAGTGTAAAAGCTTAAGGGACCACACTGATCCTTTATATCAAGACAAGACAAACTGATGTCAACATTTCATGGCCAAATGAAGGTCTTATTATTATACTTAGGAGGAAAACTCTATCTCAACAGGCCTGAGACTGTGTGCAAATGACGTCTGGCTTCACCACAACTTACACACATGACTTAAAGATTGCAAGCAGCCATGAACTGACTTCACCGACTTCCTCAAACACTCTTGGGTCAACAGAGGTGAAAACTATCGATTTTATTGACAACTAAACTCCATGTCTCATCAATCCTCATTAGAGACCTGCTACACTGATTTCCTGGACAAATCCACATAAGACCTTGAATGTCTCCTCTGGCCTGCAGAGCACCGGCAGCGACACAGATAAATAGCATTTTGGATCTTGCAGGACTAAGGGGCAGCATTGATATAATCTGTACTTCCGTGGCGACATGCAGCTCTCACACACACACATACACACACAAGCTCACGGCCGGACATCATAAGTATACATAATACATGAGAAAGTATAAGATGAGAGGCAGTGTCCTGTTTCTCCTTCAGAACTGCTGACCTGTGCATCTCCTACAGCACACGTACACACACACACATCGTCAGGCAATGCCTCATCTAATGAATCCAAACCCCTATCCCTCTGCTGAGTGAGCGTCTACTGCAGCCAAGTGCATTGAGTGGGGTAGATGGGCGAGCAGCACTCAATAGAGGACCTACTCTTTTTTTAGGTCTGTCCTGACAGAAATCCACTACTGCTCTTCTCCCCTGATCAGGTGAATGGGGACGATATTATGTATATTTATTATATATAAGGTCACCTCCATTCACATTCAGGTTGGATGGAGTGAAGAGGTGGAGGAAAAACAAGTGAGTTCAGACCCAGCTACCGATGACACCCGAGTGCACCCGAGTGGCGTCTCGGTGTCTGTACAGTCTGCTGATATTAAGCTCCACCAGGAGCCGAGCACACAGCTCTGTGGCGCTATCTAGTGACGACATCTAATCGACTTTTCTTTATTATTATTATTATTATTGTGGTGGGTTTTGTGAACATTAGGTGAACTATTTCTGCCATTGTGACTTTCTTTATTGTTAGCTAGTTGAGTGGACTTCGTGGGGTAGATTCACCTTTGTCTTACCTGCGGTTTGTAGTCTTCACTTCCGTGTTTGGCTCGAGGACGTGGTCGTTACTGGTCAGGAGAACAACTTGCACCCACATTTATTCTATGGGGGAAAATTCAACATGCCAAGATAATACAGGCTTTGTTGCACTTTTGTATGTTTGAAACCGTTAAAGAAAAACCGCGAGCAGTAAGTTTGTACCACGCAGCAGCGCCGGTAGGGGTCAGTGACGTCACGTAACGCGGGAATATGAGACAAAGCCTTTAAAAAAATCTCTCCTTTTTTATTTTTGTTTTATTTTTTTTATTTTTTTTATTAACAAATCCAATTCTTTTCTTGCCAAACATGTTAATTTTACAAAACTGAACTTTATTTGTTTTTAATTATTGTTTTTAAATTTGAAATGACCCATGACAGAGATTGAATGACGTCCTTTTCCGGTTCAAAAGTAATTTCCTCTTCCTTTTTTTTTCTCTCTCTCTTTCTTTTAATTTAATTTAATATGTACTATGCCTTGTTTTTTAATTGTTTACTTGTTGACCCCTGGCTCAAAATGTTATTTGTATGTTGACTTGCCAAATAAAAAAAAAGAAATGGAATTGCTCAGTTATTAAAGTGAAAAACTTAAGTGGTGGGAAAAGAAAGTTCATATCTATATTATCCTTGTGAAGTCCGTTTACCAGATACAAAAGAGACCATTCACTTTCAAAATAAATTCAACACTCAGTAGATCACACATAAATCTTTTTTTTTTTCATGTGGCCTACGGAAAGGTTTATATTGGAACATGGTTAAAGAGTTCAGTTTTTCCATAATATATCCTTTTAATCCTCATTCTCATGAAATTCACAGACTCATCTGATATATGTGTTATGTTTGAAAGAAACTGTTATTCATCTTTTTAAATGCATTTGCTAGTTTTTGTGGATTATATTAAGCCACTTTATTTAAGACAAAATGTAGGCTATGGTAGTTTGACTATATTTTCAACTTGTGATATAGTAGAGGTAGAGACAATTGGTTCATATTTTCATATTAATAGCCTAATTAAATTCAAAGCAGACATTTTTAAAACTTGTCTTTAATAAAATAAGCCTCAAACCAAGTCATTAGATCAACTGTAAAAAATAAAAAATAAAAAAGGATGATGAAGGCCATGGGAAATAGGAAAATTTGTTTATTAGAAAGTCATCAATACAGGGTGTAAATGCATTTCAAACCTTGGATTTTTTTTTTTTTTTTTTTAAACAATTTATTCCTTTTTGTTTTACAACTGTGATATTATCTTCATTAAAAAAGACTGAACAATATGAAGTTTTTTTTATAAGCCAAGAAATACTATCAATTCAAGTTTCAGTTGCCAAGAGAGGGATATTGCACAGTTGCCGGTAGAAATAAGCTTTTGGGAGAGTGTTTGCTGTTTACAGGGAGAATGTGGATTGAGGAATTCAACGAGACGCCCGTTTCTTTCCTCGGCAGCTACCTACGCCCTTGAGCAAGTTGAGCAATAAAACTTTTCATGTCTGTTCATTGTATAACTATTCCACTTTGCAAATACTCCCTGGAGTTTTAACTGTAAGAAAACATGATCAGTATCAACTATCTCGTTACAGCGTTTGCGTCAATTGATGTCAATGAAATGATCAGATCTAAACTCCTCATTAGGCTTTAGGTCAAGCCATTTAAGCACCAGTTACATCCAGGCTTCACAAGTCTGAACCAACTTGTTAAATACAATTAAGTAAAATATAAAACATTATCACTTTAGATATTATCAGGATTCGTCGGAAAATAAGACATCTCTAAAATTATAAGCACACTAATCAAACATGTTGCAAAATAAAGTAAGTAAGTATTTTCCCGCCAGTCAGAAGACAAGTTAAAGCCTGTTAGTGAGTCATCACAATGTGTCATTAATCAAATAAAGGTGCATTCAAAGTGAACCACAGTGGAACAAAAGTGAAAATAAATACAAAACATTACAAAATCTGAAACTCTAAAAGTCAAAGCTACTTAGTCATAGCACAAACACAAAAATCACAAACAACAGTCCACCCTTATTGTTGTCTAATCTAGATACAGTAGCCATTCGCCATTTACATCCCCATCCATCAAAGTCTCTGCTGCCATGGTAACGCCAGTTCAGGAATGCCATCTTTCCAGTCGGGGCTGCCGGCCACACATGATGAGTATCACGACGTCGCAGGGAACACAGTGATCCCTGGTGAGAACGTCCCCGCCCGCTCCTCAGATGGCACAGGCACGGCGACACATAAGGACATCGGACTCTCTCATCTCAAGTGGCAGCAGATAACCTACTGCAGGGGGGGGGGGGGGCCCCAGGGGTTCATTACCGGCACCCTTCACACAGCATCTGACCCACATTCCCTTTCTGACACACAGGTTATTAATGGCGCCCAGCTGTGTTGGGACACGGCTGGTCATTTCTCAATGTACATGTATAAATAGGTCGCTGATGGTGGCACGTGTTGCTCTCTGAGGGCAGCGTGTGCATCTTCACACCCATACAGTTTCTGGGAGAGACATATAGCAGCAGAGTCAGAGAGAAAATGTTTTACCAACACACCTGAGGGAAAAAGTCAAGGAATGGGGGGTTTTTTAATCTTGCTTTTTTTTGGTTTAATAGTCGGATTCATACCCAGTTTATTCCAACAGAAATATAAAGGCATATCCGGTCCAGGTGTTTTTTTTAAAGCTTCATCAGTTTCTGCTGCATTCTTCTTCATAAAGTGCTTCTACATCATCATCAACGTTAAAAAAAAAAAAGTCACATTGAGAGAGGATACCTTTCCTATAAACAACTATTAAAAAAGAAAATAAAGAACACTTTCCAGGAACGTCCCATGAGCTCTTCCAGGTGGAGAATCTGTAGAGTGGAAGTGCTATTTTGTGTAACGTCCCAGGCTGGATGTGGCCCTCAGCGGTTTCTTCTGGCCTTTGGGGAATTGCCGCAAAACAAAGTCAAAGTTGGCCGTTGTGGACATAGCATAGAAGACGTTTGCTTTGTCTGGTATGAGCAGCTCTGAAAACAGAAAAAAAAACAAGTGTCATGAGAGGTGTTTTTCTTTTTTTCTGCTCTATTTCAAGGATTCATTTCAAGTCCTTCTGTTCTGACCTCTTTCCTGAGAGATGACCTGCGTCAGGGTGAACTCCTGCCAGTCCATGTGCTCAAGATGATGCTTTTCCAGCGCCCGCTGAATCACCTGAGCAGTTTTGTCCTGGCTGGTTAACTATAAAATACAGAAGGAAGTTTGTGCTTGAGAAAATCAGTTACAACATTGTGCTTTACTAAAGGTGCTGCTCATGCAAATAGAGCAGAGTAGTGGAAGAAGTGTTTATTATATTAAAGTCTGCCTCCACTTAGAAATGGATTCTGCTTATTGATGTTTTACCTTCACTGTGCAGAATGATGTATGTGCAGAGTTTGTTTTCATATTCATCTGTTGAAGGGGGAAAGTTTCACTGTGCACGTCATAACTAGTTTAAAAGCCAATATTAAAGTTACAGGACTGTGACGAGGAAATTTGCACATGCACTGACTTTTCAGTGAAGTGGGAGATTTCTTTTGTCCACGATTTAAGATTTTTAAGATGGAAAATTTTTGCATATTCATATGTTCTGGATTTTTCAACAATTTTAAAGTCATTTTAATATTTTTTACTGCGCTAATTGAACTTTTTTGTAGAAAAACACAAATTATTATTCCAAACATAGTATGTCTTCAAACATTTCTGGAGACGTCTTTAAATAAAAGTAGGAATGCTACACTGAAAAAATATTTGTTTACAACCATAAACCATACCTTACATTTTTATATATAATCAGATTTTAAAATATTTTCTGGAGGATAATCTCACCATGATGCTTTTGTACATGTTGCCGTTGTTCTGGGTCAGGTCCACGCTCACCCTGACTATACAGGAGTCCGCCACCTGACGGTTATACACGGGCAGGGAGGTCATGGACACGGAGCGCTTGTGGTGCGAGACCGGGGCAGGCTTCGGCCGAGCACCGCTGCATGACGAGGCTGGGGAGCTGGAGGGAGTAGGGGAGTCCGGAGAGGAAGCCGAGGAAGAGCAGGGAGAGGGTGAGGAAGAGGAGGGCAAGGAGGAAGAGAAGGCCTCGGACACATTGTTGCATGAGCTGTGAAAGGACTGCAGAGAAGAAGAGAGGGAGAAAGAGTACTGATGAGTGCCACTGGGAGAAAACAATAGTCACTCCAGTTCAACCAGGGACCTGCTCAATTGAAATTCTCCTTGTTGAGGGCTCACGCTAGTTTCTACAACCCTTTAAAGAAGATCTTTTGTGAAGGGAGCTTATGTAAGATTCCCAGTTCTAAAAGCCATTTACTCCTCATTAGAGATGCTTAAGGGTTTGTTTGAACACTTAAAACGGGACGATTGTTTGTGAAGTGTAAATAGTGGATGTTGTTCTGAACACAGAGACCCTTTAGATGAAGGCAGAGCATGACAAAGCTGTCAACAAAAGACACCATTGTTCGTGCCATAAAGGACAAAGGATGGACAGAAAACAAGGTTATGAGACAATGAGGCAGATACATACAGAAACACACACACACACAAACAGCTGTTTACCTGCAGTCTGATGGAGCAGGCCGAGTTTGGGGAGGAGAGATCCTCCATCTCAGATCCACTGGATCCAGAAGATGAAACGCTGATCTGATCAGCAGGGAGTTTCTTTGATCCATCGCTCACTGTCAGGAGACTGAGGACAGAGATTTAACTTGAGATTTGTACCAAAGACAAAAACTCATTCTATGATAATAAAGTTATTATAAATATAGAATATTGTAGGATTTGTTTTCTTTTTACAGCGGATCAGCACTGCATGCATCAAAATATACTTTAAACATTTAATTCCTTTTCCTGTTGTGGCATAAAAATGAGTCAGCAAATACTGTCTGTACCACTTGTTACTTCATTGTTTAAGTGTTATGTGCATAGTAAAATGTGAGTGTGGTGTGTGTGTGTTTGAATATTCAAATCAGACCAGAGCGCGATACTCACCTGGAGAGTTTCTTTGTGAGCGTGCGGTGGCTCCAGAGGGTTGGTGAACAGAGGTCTACCGGAGGCTCCAGCTGTCTCGACAGCTCGTAGCTGCAAACACATCAAACACGAACAACAACATCAGAAAGTGACACTCGAGACGAATGAACGTTTGCATTATAAATGTCAAACCAGTCGTTTCTTGATGACAACACTCCAGCTGTGACAGCATTACTCCCATGCTTCAGCTGATAACAAGAACTGATTAACTGGCCAGATGCCATATAACAGCTGAACATGACATTCATACTATGTAGATTATGTAACTACCAAATTTTTATTGGGCTTTTATCAGGCTTTCCTCTACTGAGGAACTGAAACACATTTTGCATCTCACCTCTCCTGGTCAGTGAGCAGCTTGTATCCCTGCAGCCAGGCAGCGATTCTGGGGTGATGGGGCAGGTTGTACTGCGAACAGGACGCCTGCAGCACACGGATCTGTGACAGAACCTCAAACTCCTGCAGGGAGAGAGAAATGTCGGTCGATAAACAGAGTGACAGAGGCTGCGAGGTGTCCTGCTTCCTGCCGTCTGTGTGGTTGCATAACCTGCCTGGACTAACAAGGTGATACAGCACGATACTTTGAACAGTTAAAAAGCTGCAGTGAGGTTTTCCTTAAAGATATATGTAAAGGTTTAAAAAGCGTAACCAAAGATCTCTAGCTTTCAGCATGATATTCACTAAAAACAAGTGTCAGAAAATGTGCAACCTGCTCTGTTTACTCTCACAGTGCAAATACACTGTACACACCCAAACACACAAGCATGTGATGCTGACATGATGTTATGTGAACACCTTTGTACTGAAATACATAAAAGATGACACAAAGAGGAACCACTTACCCTCCTTCTCTTCTCAAGGTTTATCAGCCCTCCCTGTCAGAAGAAAAGATTAAACACTATTTATTTACTGCATTTATCAATGATTGATTGGATCAAGAACTGAACACAAACACAACAGTGACACTTTATTCTAACATCCCAGATTTAGCAAATTGAAAATGCAGTAAAAAACTGCAGAGTATCATGTATCGCGATCCCGCAAGATGGATGTTTATATGGCAGTTTCAGTCTCAGTTTCAGAATCACGACCCCCGCTACCCACTACTATGTATTGCAATGTAACATTATGAGATATTTTACTGCACAGTATATACTTCACCACTGAAAGTTAAATATTATACAGAGCAGCTGTTACTCAAGCTATATTACGCACCTCCAAAGTGTCTGGCAGAGCAGTGTCCAGCATGGTGAGGACGGTCAGATAGGTGCCCAGGTAAGGAACCACTCCACTGGAGGTACTCTGCAAAGAAACAGCATGTAAGCACACCTTCCATTAAGCTTACAGCAGGTCTTTCCACTGTCACTGTATCTGTTCAGTTGTGACTTTCAAATCCAGTCATTAGCTTTTTCTTTTCTTTTTTTCATTTTTGAACTGTATTGAATGGGTTGAGATTGGACGACATTGATACAGGGCACGTCCCAGTTAGCAGCGCCCTGGGTTCATGTTACAGCCCTGTGCATATGACTTATAAAAGACCCCAGTTAAGTCTATTATTACTATCCTATAATCCTGGTGATCTGAGGCCATTTGAAACTTGTTCAGCACCAAGCAAGGCTAAAGATAGGTTTGGGTCTCTGCCATGCCAGAGATACTCCACCCACACTGTGGGAAATTGGCTCTCCTGTGGCTTTTAGAGTTGGATAATATGAGAGGGATTTTGCATGTGTCTATTTGAAAAGCTGAAATTAACCCAGCTTCGGGTAAAATGACCCCAAGACAATAGCACATGACAAAAGGGATAACATTTTGAAACATTATCAGTGTAAAACAGCAAATTTACTGCTGCAGGAAAAGAAGGTTTGCTGCTTAGCGATTCGGTTGAACTAGACCTCAGCGATATATGGCATTGGGCTTCATGTCCTGTCTTCAAAACATCTCAGCTCTTTCCTCATCTGGAGGTTTGGCTTACCATCTGTCTGGGGACTGGACACCGCTTGGATATCTTTGGAGAAATGTTATCCTCAGTCGCTTGGCCCCCGTCCTGTCGAAGAGGGTCAGACAGAGCTATATTCAGTTGAAGGTTATAGACACATACATTGACCCATTATTAAAAATAATCTGCAAGATTTTATCTTACATCTTTTAGACAGTCCATTATATGAATTCACACAAGCACGTTCAAGGTGTCTTCTAATGAAGCATGTGAAGTGTCTTATAAAGCAAAAGTTTTCAATGCATGAATAGGTTTTATTACACATTAACTTGGACATCCTGTTGAGGAGTTCTCCAAGCCTCTTAAGTCTTTGTGGGTTAGGGTTATGTGCTATCTGTTATTGGAAACAGCAAACAGGCTTAAGTGTATGACCGATTGTGTTTACATAGATCAGTTTCCTTCATAAAAGGCAGTGCCTGAATACAGCTACAATGGAAAGTTAAAAGGAGGAGAACAACACAATTAAAATGATTTCATAGTGAAGAATCTCTTTGAACTTTTTTGTGAAGCAGCAAATTCTGTTGCTCAGTTGTTGTGTAGAGGAAATACTGGTAATCTATTGACTTTAGAGTCCTTTCACTGTAACTAGACACAAGACGCCTCTGACGCAGTTGCCTAAAGGAGACTACATAAAAGAAAAAAAAGGGAACACAATGTGCTTGAGGCACCTGGTTTCCCATTAACACATTGTAAATATTAACTGAAAAATGAATCTTTTTAATAATTAAAGGAGAAAATCCATGTACAGGAAGAAAACCATTTCCAAACATGTTTTCAGTGACATTCTTTGTACTATGTTCTCTGCAGTTCATTCCCCCGTTCTCTTTACAAAACAAAATATTTAACCTCTGGTGAAATAGTCCCACACTAAAACCCAGATACTGGTTGTATTAATGATTTAATTAGCTTTCACATCACTGAAAGGTTTTTGTTGTTGCTGGGACTGAAAGTATGTAGCAGATGAAGCAGATTGACTTGCTTGCATTGGTAAACATTAACCCTTATATATAGATGCGTCAATCAGGCCTTTTTTTATAGGAATATTTCCTCCTATCAGTCACTTTTGTCAGTTATACACAGTATTCAAATATTTATCTTAACTATGACTGGCACCACCACTTAAAAAATTTACAAATGACATTATCTAAGTATACTTTACTACTACTTTATATTACTAAACTGACAGCTGTTTATAGCTGCTAACATTAACTTGCTAGCTTGCGTTGCTGTAGTTGTGTATGAGCTGTTCCTATAACCAAGTAGCTTAGTAGCTAAGTAGCGTAAGTTACAGAGACTCTTATGTTTTGCTATAAGAATTAAATTACTTTATTTTATAGCTAACAAACATTAGCTTGCTAGCTAACATTACTTTAGTTGTGTTTGAACTGTACCCATAACTATGTAGTATATTAGCTAAGTTAGCTTAGTAGCTAAGTAGCATAAGTTACAGAGAAACGCTATAATTATGTTCTGCTATATAAAGAAATCAAATTACAAACAAACTTTAGCTAGCTAGCTAACATTACTGCAGTTGTGAATGGACTATTGCTGTAACTTAGCTTAGCTAGCTTAGTAGCAGAACTTAGACTAACATTTGCAAGTTTGACAGGTTCATGATAAAAATGTCACAAATGTTAAACTATGCTGGTGTGGAATACAAATTAGTATTTAGAGCTAAATTATGAAGATAGCATTTATTTAGTATCACCAAAAAAAAAACTGATTCTCATACAGCTGGTTTTCGACTCTCTCTCTTTATAAGAGTGTAGGTTCATGACCTGTGAATCTCAGGGTTAACACTGTAAACAATGAAGTAAATGTAGGCTGTTTTTTTGTGCAACCAGCAGTTTTGTTCTCACCTCGACCAGGAGCTCTCTGTTGGTTAGAACACAGTTCTCATCAGGGAAGGTTTCACAGAGGTTATTGAACGTGGCCATGCTGTCTCTGCAAAAAGAACAGACACCAGAGTTAGTAAATATGCAGCTATTTAATCCAATATATGATACATTAATAATTAACTATAATTCACAATAACTGGTGTTAAAATTTTACATTTCAGTTCTTTGTCGATGACCAGATGTTTAAACCATAAAAGAGGACAAACATGAAGTTATGCTTCATCTGTCCTTGACATTATAATAGCTTACTACAATGTTCACGACCTGACACAGAATATAGGTCACACAAAAGCAAGACATTTGCTGACTTGCTCTATCAAAGACATTGAATTGCACTGGATAAAGGTTCAATGCCCTCATTAAAAAACAATTATGTAAAACACAATATAAACGCAACCATAGAGACAGACAAAATCATTGACCTTAGAAATGGCTAAAGTCCAACCTTACCTGCTAACAGCAGCCCAGGTCTTTCTCAGCCTGTAAACTGCATTAGACTGAAGGGCCGACAGGATCGCCCTGAGAGAGGAGAAGTTCTTCAACTGACGACACTCCTGGAGAAGAAAGAGTCTGCGTTCAGGATTCACTTAATTTCAAATTAATTTCAAATGTTTTGTGGTGACGATTGTTCTCCTAAAACAAAGGCTGTGTAAATGAGGTTCTTATGACGTATTGGACTTGAAACCTGAATGCCAACTGATATCTAGTCACTCTGGCTTTTTTACTGACCTGTGCTACTCTGATCCACTTCTCTATGATACGGGCCCTTTGCACTGGAGTAGTGGGAGGCCGGCAGGAGGAAGTGGGACTGGAGGTGGGGTCTGTAGGCTGGCAGAGCAGGGACATGATGACCTGGTTGGTGATGGCGTTGAACTGCGCAATGGTGGCCCGGATGGTGGGAGACATGTTTTCCTTCTTGTCTCTTTGAGACCACACACAGCCCAGACACTGGTAAGGCACCACTTTGACAAATAGAGCCTGAAACACCATGAAAACCAATTATCAGCCTTTAATAATCAATCTAAAACAAGTGACGTGTGTAAACGTGGAACATACAATATCCTCTCACGTACAGAATCCATTCGGGTGAGCTGTTCGGCGACGGCTGAAGCAGAGAAATCCATGATACCAAGTCGATCCACTGAGTGTTCACATCCTGAATCTTCATCACCAGATCCCTCCTCTTGTTCCAGACCTGTCGGGGCAGCTTCTGGACAAACACACAGAGCAGGAATCCAGAAAAAGAGTGTGAGCACGGCAGGAGGATTTTCACAATGTTGAATGCTATGACGATGGTATGGCGTGTGAACAAAGGCCTTATCACTTTTTTATCATGTTATGTGTGGGAGGATCACCTTCTTTCTGCAGCCGCTTGAGCAGCGCCTCAGCTTGCCCAGCCAACGAGCAGAAGTTGGGTTGGCTGCGCATATTGTCATGCACCGCAGAGCTGATCCTCAGGTGATCCAACAACAGCCTGAGTGCCAGGTGCACGGGAGGATCCCTGAAGTCCTCGCTGTACTCATCCAACCATGTCTGGACAAAGGCCAACAGAGGGCTGTGGAGGCAGTGGAAGAGTCATTACATTTTAACTAGTTGAACAACACTTTAAAGCATATAAGGGTTCAAGTTTTTTTTTTCATTTAAATGGTGTTTTAAATGAAGTTGATCAAGGGAAGATTCATCCACTTACCTCCTGTAGCTTTCACTGTTGTCCAGATCGGAGGCAGCACTGTCACTATAAGAATGAAAACAGGGTCAAAAACATGCAAAAGAAGAATAAAAAAGAAGAAGTCACAGTGTACTTTTTAATTATTATTTGTCCCTCCTCTGCAGCTATCTTTACCCTGACCTCAAGTCATGCCAGCCACAGCCTAAAACCGCTCTGTGCACAATTGTTGTTGTTGTTGGCCTCAAGATAATGAGCACCTGCTAGGTACTTATTATTACATCAAAGCTGAGGGGAGAGTTGCTTTGTCACAGAAACATGTAAAAAAAAAAAACACCCTTACACAACATGGTGACTCTGCACCAACAACATTCCCAGATTCAAGCACATTTACGTGCCAGACTATTTCTTGGCCCGGCACAGTAATAAAACCACGAAACCAAAAGTAACACCACATGTCAGTTTGACATGGCTACATCCAGCAGCCTTGTTAGCTTAACTTGGCACAAAGACTGGAAACACTGGTTACAAGAGAATTTTACACGTTTACACAGATAAATAAATTATATATAAGGCATTAATAAGTGAGCTTTTTTAGAGGTGCTAGCAGGCAGATTTTGTTAGTTAACAGAGCCAAGCTAGCTGTTTCCACCTGTTTCCAGTCATTATGCTAAGCTAAGCTAACTGGCTGCTGGCTGTAGCTTCATATTTGGTATTAATCTTCTCATCTAACCCTCAAAAGGAATTAATAAGTGTATTTTCCAGAAATAAAAAACAGAACAAGAAACAGAGAAAACCAGACATACAGTGGCACAAAGATTACCTCTGAAAGAGCAGCTCTATGAGCTTTGAGGAGCTGGTAAAGGTTCTGTATGTGGAGAGGAAGATCTTGCTGTAATCCTGATCCTGGCAGCCGGGGTCCAGGAGATGATTCACTAGCAGATCCAGGGTAGCGGCCTTCAGACGCCGCACCTTGCAGGTCCGGTACTGGACAAAAGCGCAGCATGGATTTGTCCCATTGGGGCTTGGGGCAGAGGGGACGGGCTCCCGACGCAGTGTGACCCCGTAAACTGCGCCATCCTCGAACTCCTCACCCCATTCCTGCACTGGGTTCTGGTGAGAGACAGAAGTGGAAAATGATATTTAAGTTTTATATCAGCATTCACACTGAGAGCAGCTTCCATCCAACGCTCCTGCTTGTGTTTCGAAAATATGCAGATACGGGTCAGAAACACAAATATATATCTAGTAGTGTTACTGCTCACAACATTAGGGTCAGAGGTTGAGCCACAAGGGGGTAAAAATAGCTGCAAGACTCCATGGCCAAACCGCCTGGTGACCCCTCACACAAACAAGTGACACAACACCACCGAGACGCACACTCATCCCATGTGAACCACAGCAACTACATAATATTTGCTTGTACTCATAACCGTCGTTTCAAGCCTTCAATGACTGCACAAACATGTTAGCGTGTAATGATAGTAATTATCAGAGATTCATCCACGTGACATGCTGGTTTTTGTAACCTGTGCTTGGTTTTCATTTTCATAATTTCCCCACGACACCGTAAGCTGCTGAAACTTCCATGAATTCTGGACGTACATAAGAATGTTTATGGACAAATAGAGGATTATCAAAAGGTTAGTGTATCAAAGCAAAATACCAGAACAAATGCTAAATGTCAGATGTTTCCTTCACCATCACTCATCCTCCAGTAACCAATGGAGAGAGCCTCGGAGGATCATAGGCTAGCTCAGCGCCAAGTGTGCTGATCTAAAACACACGGGTTCCATTAGATATTCAGACAAGCCGTCGTTTGATCTCGGTGAGAGCTTTCAATCAGCGTTTTAGCAACAGCTCCTCCAGAACGCTCAACAGCACATGTACACAGAGGAACGGGGTTTATCCAATGTGAATACTGAGCACCTTGTTCACTGTTTGCTGCTTGAGAACAAGATCGTTATAGTAGCATAATGAGACCGCAGCTGTGTCGCACAATTTAAAAAAGGCTGGTTTGTATTTTCAACAGCGTACAGTAAACCTGAGGGCAGCCATTTTCTTTACCCTCCAATAAAGGAGCTCTCCATTGTTTTGGTATTTTTTTACTTCCACAAAGTTAGGAATCTTTTGCGAAACACTTAAAAATAATCGAAGAAACTGGGGTGAAAATATCCTGACTTTTTGTTCCTAGTAGTTGAAAGGTCCCACTTTTTTAATTCTCCAAGCCCCAGCTGCGATCACCCCGATAACATCACAATGACATCACTGTCAGACTTGACAAAGCTCCTTAAGAGCAACAGAGGACATTATACATCTGCTTTCACGCTCTGAGTAAAACTCAAGACAAGTAAACTACACTTGCATGTGCAAAATCAGGCGAGTGCTCCTTTAATTGCTTTATGTGTTACATAACCTGGGCGTCAGTAACAGCTCTTGCATGACTAATGTCTAATCCATCTGGTTTATATGCAAATGTTTTTTTCAAATCTACACAACTTCCCTGGAGTCAAAGCAAGTAGATATTCAATATCTTCCTCTAAGCTCTATTAAGCACAGATAATAATGTGCATACAACAAAACTACACATGCTCTTGAATCTTAAATATAACTATTTTTGAAGCGTCTAAATCATGGCTGGACAGTGTGGACGTGCAGCAAGCGGCTTCATACTGCAGAGGGGATGAAAGAAACTACACGTGCTCACAACAGTAGTTGAAAATCAATTATCTACATGAGAGGACTTGCATCATCTTATGCAAATGATTATTTAAATGTCTTTATCTAAAAAGACAGTGTTAACCAGTATCACACAAACCCTATTGTCCCCCCCCACGCAGAAACTAGAATCGTTTGGTTGCTACACAGACGGGAAACTGTGACTTGTGTCCCGCTCTGTGTCAGTGATATCGTGGTGGGACTGAGCACAACTGACTGATGTAAAAATCAAAATAAAAAACATTATGTTGTTGTTGTTGTTGGACGACCTGCTAGCCACAGGTGTAGCACGTCTCTACCACATTAAATATGATCATGGAGCAGCAAGAGAACTCATCAACGGAGGGAAGTAAACACAGTTTTGGTCTTGACCTTTTGCAACATCCTGTATTAACATTGCATTGGAGTCACAGAGCTGAGCAAAATAAATACTGATTTATCTTGAAAAACCTAGAAAGTTATTTAAAAACTCTGAAAAAGTTCTGAAGAATCCAGGAGGTGTTTTTCTTTTTAACCTTTTCTAACCTTTCTGTCCCTTGCACAATAATAATAATAATAATAATAATAATAATAAAGATCTTTAACCCCTTTCTCAGGCAGTGCCTCTTCTTCTTAATCCAAACAGCCAGAAATAACAAGAACATCTGGAACCACAGTCAATATTTAGCATGAGCTTTACAAAAAGACTTAATGCATTTTCCAGAGGACACTGACCCCTCTGAGTTTTTAATAGCCTGTCTGGTGATTATTTTAGAGAGGCTACTGTATGATGCTCAGCTGTGTGACTTGAATGTAATAGGAATACAAACTGGTGCCAGACTCCCTGCAGCTTCAGTACAAACAGCCTGTGGACTGCAGATTCCCATGGGAGACTACAGATTTGCTGTGGGGTAGATTTTTAGTTTACACGGTTTATATATAAACACACACACACACACACACATACACACACACATACACACACACACACACACACACACACACACACAGAGTAAACTGCAGGAGCCAGCAGAGCAGGGATATCTTCACAATAAAAGCAAAATTTACTTGCATTTGTGTTACATTACAGAGACTAAAGTTTGTGTCAGTGGAAATAAATTACACAACAAACCCAGATCTACTGCTCAGCTGAGTTATTGATCTTGGATCATATCTTAGACTTACCATTGTTAACTCCCATTTTCCCATCTCGTCTGCTCGGCTAAGGAGTGCTGTTTTCCATCTTGACAGGAATTGTTGAACCGAACTTCATATTTCCACTTTGAGAAGCAGAGAGTCTAAGGCTGCATCTTGCTAGAATAAAAACCTTATTCTTTTTTTTTAAATTATCTTCTTAGGAACTACATTAACGCGCCTGTATTACAATTACAGAGACGATTTTAACCGCAGAGTTCTCGCTACATTTCACGCCCTCATACAAAAGTGTTGGGTTGTTCCCATGTGACGGTCTGTGTGAGAGCGAGCACGGACAAGACCCGAGCTGTTGCAGCCTGTTTTCCTCTGTATGTGTGTGTGTGCGTGCGTGCGTGTATGTGTGTGTGTGTGTGTGTGGAGAGAAGCGACTTGAATCCACCGATACCCGCCGCTGGGTTTCCTCCCTGACAGCGCTCAGCCCGGCTGAAACTCCCTGAGCTTTATAGTGGGAGGCGACTTTCTGCTGGAAGTGTTGGCTGTAGGAGGGGTGAGAGGGGGTGTGTCTGTCGGTGTGTGT
>NW_019525116.1:1754279-1754910 GCF_002814215.2 Seriola lalandi dorsalis
AAAAAAAAAGAGAAAGAGGGTCAAATAGCAAGCAAGCAAAGGCACCCACAGGCATTTCAGATTTTAAAAGTTACAGTTTAACACCAAGCAGCAATTTTCAGGTTAACATACTGTAAGCCACAGACTGTTATTATGAAATGGTGGTGAAATTTTGGCACACCATCTTCATGCAATTTAGAATTAGTGACAGCCCAACACCAGAAGCAAAGTAAGAACTCGTGAAGTGAGAAAAGTTTTGTCTCAGCTGATTATTAAGCTTCACATTTGACACCGAGCCGCGAACGATTCATCTTTCTTCAATGATTACAGTGCTTGTAAGTCCATCCGACACTCATGTATGCAATCTTTAAATATTATACGATTGTCAGAAAAGATGAGGAGGTGCTACTTACAGAAACAGAGGAACAATGTGTCGACGCACATGGCGTACACACTGAAGAATCCATGGGCGATGAGGTACGAGCCAACTACCACAGTCTGTTGAGGACAGGAACCAGAGGCATGTAAAGCAGATGTATGTATGTGTATGTATATATATATATATATATATATATATAAAAAATATGTGTGCAAATATGTGTATTATTCACTCAAAAAGGAGACTCACCATGATGGGCACCCAGTAGTAGTG
>NW_019525116.1:1754930-1836340 GCF_002814215.2 Seriola lalandi dorsalis
GGTGCTGGTGCTGGTGCTGGACCTTTGTCTTGTCCAGTACAAGGCTTTGTCTTCCATTGTAAAGGAGTAGTTCACTCTTTTGAGAAATAAACTAGTATTTGCAGGGGGGGACAGTAACAATACATTCATTCATTTCTTTTTTCATTCATATTGTTTTATCCCTTATTGGTTTTACATTTTTAATTGCTGTTGCATCTTTTTGCCTTAATGTTGATTTCAGATGTTTTTATTAAGCTACACTTTCTTTTACGTAGTTTTACTTGTCTTGTAAAGCACTTTCTTTATTAAGAAAATTTATTATCATAAATAAATAAAGTTATTACATTTATTCGAGTACTGTAATTGAGTATATTTTTCAATTATCTTTACTTGAGTTTTATTTCTTTTGGAAACTTATAAAACTCACTCCACTACACTTAAAAGACAAATATTGTACTTTAATCTCCACTACATTTCTATAAAGTAAAATAGTCTGGGGAATTTATTTTATTTTATTTTGTGTGTTTATCACAGGGGAAAAAACAATCACAGCCAACTCCTCCACTGTCAGTCATGTGTTTGCTGCATCGGCATTTTTGAACAACTCAGTTTGAACCTCGCAGTGGCCAACGATACCAACAATGCTTGAAGTTTGAGAAAGTTTTAAATGTTTGCTGTGACCAAACTTTATTACTGCCTAAAAAAGACAGAAATATGAAAACAACAATGGCTCCTTTTGTTGATTCAATTGTGTTTTTATGGTCATTTCTACAGGGTTTGTATCATATTCTACAAGCTTTTTATTCTGCAGGTTGGACAGTCAGTCAGTGCTTCAGCAGGTTGTTTCAGAGTCATTAGGTTTTGTAAATACACTGTTGAACAATACAACAATGTGTTGACCAAAATGCATAAATGTATGTAATTTTTTTGTACTAAATTATTTTTAAAAATCAAATACTCCAGTACTTTAACTCAAGTAAAAATCTGACTGAACAACCTTCACTTGTATTGGAGGTTTATGGTTTATGCACCTTTCTCTGAGAACATGTCTGCTTAATTAAAGCTGTTTCACCTGCTGTCCCTCGGGTCGTTTATGGGGGTTTCTTAGAATACAAAAACACCACCCTTATCCATATGCTATGGTCCAGCCCCAAAGCTCTGAGATGGTGGAAAGCAATTCATGAGAACATTAATCTGGCCATGGGTCGGGACATCCCATTTGTACATAGCCTATATGCGCTGGGGGACCCTGCTCCACTGCGGGGGATCCCAGAGCCTCAAACTAGGTGGATCCACACGGCCATTATGTTGGGCCGAAAGACTCTTATTAACGAGTGGAAATCAGCAGATCTTCCTCCATCCAGCCTATGGTTCAGTCAATTAAGCATAGTAGCAGCTTATGAAGAACTGACATATAGGATGGTCAACAGACCAGACCTATATCATGCTAAGTGGGGTAAATATATAGCTCTTATTAGAGGACCTTGATGCTCAAGCGGGTAGCCGGTTACTGTGTCTGATGGTGATGCCTGGACTTTCATGGACGGAAAGTTGTGGTCACAATATGAGTGACTTGGCCGAGCTTGACTCATCCTAGTGTGGCGATGCAGGCTCACAGCCTCAGGCGCCTACTGTTGATTTTTCGATCTGTAAACAGTGGAAGACTACAACCTTCAATACAGTGTACACCCTTTCCTGTTTAAAATGTATTTATGTCCTTATTTATTTGATTGAATATATTTATCTCCCTTATTTTTGTTTTATTTATTTGCGCTTTTCTGTTATGTCTGTGTTTGTATGATTCTCTTTTGTTTGTTGTAAATATCATGTTCTGGACTGAAGCATTGTGTTGTATCAGTCTTGATGTTGTGACATGAAAAATGTGAAAACTAATAAAAATTTTGGTCACAAAAAAAAAAGAATACAAAAACACAAGCAAAGAATTATTTGTCATCAGGATCACATGGCCGTCCCCTGTTCTGATCTTTTACCCTGATAATATGGCAGCGGCTCATGAGTGAGACCATGGGAATTGCAGATTTCTATCTCTTACTCATGGTTTTCAGAGGAACAAAAGTTGCATAATTAATGTCATTACTGATACTGTATTTGTATTGTGGTAAAAGTTATTGTAAATTAAAAACAAGCCTTTTATGGAGATCATTCTTAATGTGTTTTAGCCTTGTAGATCATAACGGCATTATTTCATAATACATAATACATTCATAATATATTTGGAGTGTCCGAAAATATATTTAGCATATTTCTGAATAACATCAGAGAAAAGTTTTTGTCCTTAGTATAACATAACAACAAAGGTAAGTGAGGAAGAGATACACCACAAAAGCCACAATGCTCCATCTGATTTAAATTAAGTAGAAACTGATTATTTTTATGGCTTTTAATGACATTAAATACTGAGGAAGAGCATTTTTATTCTTCCTGCGTATTAACTTCTGTCCTTCTGTCATTTGACTATACGGCTGTATAATGACTTGTAGTTTTTGCTTATATGAAAGTCACACTTTAATAAGACCCTGACCCAGGTTGTCTGTGTGTGACTGAGTCTGTGTGTGTTTATGTTTCAGGCAACAACTTCACAATCTGACCTACCTGGTTTTCCAAGAATGTTAAAACATGCTTAGCTCTTCTATGAAAGATTGCTGTCCTTTCCTGGCTGTGACATTTTGCTCTGCGTCATCCTCACAGCTGATGTATAGTCCTCCCCTTCCGCTCCAAAGGTAACGGACAACAAAAACATTAGACGCTCTTATTTAGTCAAGACACAGATACGTAGATAACCTCGGGTTAGAAGTATTACATATTCATGCATCATACACCATGAGGGTCATATTTTAATCTTTTGTCATCACAATGGCACTGAAATACGTTTATGTTTCCTCTTCGTCTAAAATCTTGGCACAGGTTTATTTTTCCATTTTCCATCCAGAACAGTTCCACCACTGCTTTGAAACCTCTGACGCCTTTAGGTGTGGCTCTTCCCCAGAGTGCCTCTCATTGTTGATAGTGATGTTATCATATTTTACCCTGGCCCGTAAACTCAAATGTGACACCAAACAGTATGAGCCCCACCCACACCTGCTATCAACATGTCATCTCTTTTAATATATTGTATAAGTTCAGTTGAAGGGCCTTTTGTGAAAGTTTGAGGACGTGTTGCTCGTTCTGATTCTAGTTTTTAAGAAGAGGTCAGTTCAGTTTCTTCCTGTGAGGTTGAACATTTTTTATTTAAATTGGACATTTTTACAAACAATCAGACAAATCAGTTCTTAAATAAAAGAAACAGATCAAAAAGATGACAAATAATTTCTTAAACAATTTAAACAAAAAACAAAAACAAATACATACATTAAAAAAGGATAAATGGTGACAGACTTCTTCAGACAAACATTTCAGAATATATAATAACTGCTGACATGGACCTTTTGTTTGTCACCAATTTGAGAGACTCAAATTAACGTTCAAGATCAATTAGAACCAACTTAAATGAGGGAATTGATTTGAGACATTTTCGCTTTATGAATATGAAATTTCCCCCCAGTAAAATATTGCAGAAATCGCTATCCTCACATTCAAAACAAGTGAAAATATTTGTTGAGTTCAGGAGCAACTTTGGCCTCATATGACCAAGAGACTACAGCCGAGCTAGCAGCTCTGCACTTTGCTTTGAGCAAAATGCTAACGTCAGCATGCTAACATCAGCATGCTAACATCAACATGCTAATATCAACATGCTAACATCAGCATGCTAACATCAACATGCTAACATCAGCATGCTAACATCAACATGCTAATAGCAACATGCTAACGTCAGCATGCTAATATCAACATGCTAACATCAACATGCTAACGTTGATGTTGATTTTTAGCAGGTCTAATGTTTAACATGTTCACCTTCTCAGATTAGCGTGCTATCATGTTAACATTTACTAATTAGCATTAAACACAAAGAACAGCTGAGGCTGATGGGAATATTAGTAGTTTTATAGGTATTTGGTAAACTTTAAGGGCTCACATTTCATTCTGATAGGAACACGAATATCTGTGGCAAAGTTTATGGCATCAATGGAATAGTTGTCGAGAAATGTCAGTTAGGACCAAAGTCGTGGACTGAAGTGATGACTAAAACACACACACACTACACGCTGAATGAGTACCGTCTGTTCCTGTTGGACACACTCAGTCCCACCTCTGCATGCCGTCTTTTGAGAGCTCTTTAAATTATGTAAGACTCTCCAGCAGCAGGCCACTGAATATTTTCATGCTTTCTGCCTGTCACGGATTACAATCTCATGTCTGGACGCTTGCAGGGATTGGGCCACAGAGAAGCGTCTATTACTCTGGCAGCTCCAGTTCTAACCACAATATAGTGTAATGTACTTGTGTTGCACAATATTATATATATTGGCCACGAACAATGAGTCCCTGCTGCCAGAATCTCACACAGTTCTTGGAATTCAAGCATTTGGTTTTTTTGGATTCAGGAATTCAAAGACTTCAGAGAAAAGCTGACGCACAACAGCAGTGGTGAGGAATGCAGACAGACGGTTCTTTATCAACGCAGCACAAGAGACAAATACCTTTTAAACCTCTCAGCATTCATGAGCCTCATGACTGGGGCCGGACTTTATGGCAAAGCATAAACATTAAAGTGTGTCATTGACAGTAAATTCACCGCTTCAGCACATTTGGATTCGCTCTAAACAGTCATATATTGTATTATGATATTATGAGTCTCAGGAGAGCTCAACAACAACAACAACAACAGAGCTTAAAGGAGACGCAAATATATGTAGAAATATTGAAATTAACATACATGTGCATATAAAATAAAAGCATATATGTAAAAATTCTGTATGGAACCTATTAGAAATTGGAATAATTTCATATATTGATATATATGTCTTACCCATACAAATATGTAGCTATGTTTATGTATGTTTATATTGTAGACATGTGTTACATAAATATATATCCATCCCAAAGCCTGTCAGTATATGTTGATGTTATATACAGTAGGGACCAAAAGTCTGAGAACACTTTCCCAGAATGTGAAGATAAACATGTTTTTATGTCATTGTGATGTTTTTATATGTATCTTGTTTTGGTGAATTTGCATATATGAATTATATAGCCTATATATATCATTCACATATATGGTTGCAACATGTTAAACCTATATAAAAAAAATATTTTAATATATGTATATTTTGTGTAATATAGGAGATATATACGGCAACATCACTCTTGATATTATAGGGACATATGTGTCATATATTACATTTCTGTATGAGTTCTCAAGCTGACCAGAAACACAGCTTTAAATAAATGCTAATGCTGCTGCTTGTCTGCTGGATGTGTAGAGAAGCAAACTGATGTTCATCGTATCGACTTTTATGAAAACACTGTTGGTCACAGATCAGTATCCAGGTGCAAGTATTACAACATAGCCTCAGTGATCATTCACCTGAGCCCAGAATAACATATCCTGCTGTTTGTTAGCTTGTGTCCCACATATAGCACAAGAAACTGGACTAAAATAACATAAACATCCTTAGAAAAGAACAATTTCTGACCTCTATAATTACTGTTATAAAAGCTATAACATATGCTGGCAGATGTAGTAGGTTGAGTTTGGATTTCTCCAAACTTCTCCAGATGTGGTGAATCATGACTCAAGCCTCATTACCTTCCTTACAACCTTTTATCGAACACAAAAATGCTTCAAATGGAAACATACTGAAGTAGTACCAAAAGGCTGTTTGCCATTTTTTATTTTTCACGGGTTGCCAGGTCCACAGTGGCACACATCAAGTGCATACCAGTCACTCTCCAGAACTCCACCACTCCAGCTGATGACTCACCCACTCAGGCTTATTCAGGTGTTGTCCATGGAGACTGGAGTGAAAGAACCCCCTCATGGGACAAGCCTCGTTAACCACTCAGGACCTCTGACGCAAAAACTGCAAAGAAAACAGCATCTTTTGTTGTTCCACTCCTCGCTCACTGTTTGACTTCAAACATAATTAAATGAAATCATATTCCCTGGGAACAGTTATGATGCTAATAAAGTTATTGTGTTGATGGAGTTTATTGTGGGAAGGTTAAATACTGTCTGCAGTGAATGTAGGTAAGATAAACATAGCTACGTATTTGTATGGGCTAAACGTATATGTTAATATAAGAAAAGATTCCAATTTCGAATAGGTTTCATATAGAATTTTTATGATGTGCTTTAATTTTATTTAATATATGGAAATACAATATATCTACATATATCATATTTTTGTTTGGGAAAAACAAAAGACATTTTACACATAGTGTATTTTTTTATATGTTTCTGAATGGCAACCTTGCCATTGAAACGCCTGCATGAAACTCACTACAGTCAAGGTTTTAGCACAGACTACCGGACAGTACAGCTGACTCAGTTGTTGGCACAGAGTCAAAGTGACAGCAGTGTCCATGAACCATCACAGGTGATGTACTGTGTGTGGTTGAGGTGCTGATATGCTTTTTAGAAAGCAGATTAGAATCTTAGCATGACAAAACTTTCCTGTCAGGTGAGCTGGCGTTACTGACACAGCAGAGATAAGAGCCTCTCCTGCTGCACTGGCTCCCCCTCATGGTCAAAAGCGGAACAGCAGGTAGAAAACTACAAAATTCCTGCTGCTTAAAGAAGTTGATCTGCACTAAAGCTATGCCACGAATGGAGGGTTGGATGGTGTTATTAGACAGATTATTAGAGTTGAATGTGTTGAAAAGGGAGTGTTGTGGTACATGTGTGTGTGTCCCTGTGTGTGTTATGAACTGGAATAGAAAACAGCATTTTGGTTTTGAATGTATCACGAGTCGGAACATGTAATCTGATGAAGGCACACAGTTGTTGTCTTTCATACTTTAAAGAATCAGAGTATAAAATCTTAATACAACAGTTAGAGCAATTCAATATCTACTATAAACCAACAGACAGTGCCGTGTAATCCCAGAGTGGGGCATTTGTATGAGTAACGATACCCTGCTCCAGCCATTAAATTAACAGCAAAACATACACATTGAAATGAATAAAATAAAGTTATGTGTGGCTAAAAAATAACATGTCATAATAATTACTAACTGATAACAAAGAGTAGAGGTAGACACTGCAAATCAACTATTAATTTCATGCTAACTGTCAGGTGAAGGTGGGCCTTTTAACTCAAACTGCCCACTGACCCTGTTTGGGTCATTTCTCACTGCCTGCTAATAACTAACTTGGTCTTGTCTGGGTTTTCGTCATTACTGCAACTATCTCTAATTTCTCACTGGAAATCTATCGGCCACATTAGCTAGCTAGAATCAACAAGTTCAACATGCAAATATATAACGGTATTGTACTGGTTTCCAGCGAGGTGCTTTACCTCTGAACAAGTACTGCACATGTTCAAGCATGAAAGCAGCACGTGTTTTATATCAGGCCTATAAAGTCAGAGACAGTTGTGGATTTGTTAAAATGTAAAGGAATTAGTACTGAGAGGGCTTAAGAGATTTCAATGTTCAGAGACGTTATCAGAGATAATGATGAAGTATAATCATGCACATCAGTGCCACCATGGATTAACCAGTCACGTGCGGAAGCAGAAGAGGATCCGGATGACTTTGCATATTTGTGCAATCACATGGTGCACAGAGTAACATGGACGCTCAACAGGGAACAGCTCCAAGCGCGAGGAAATGACCAATGGGTTAAAAGAGAAACGGTCTCACAAATAAAAAATAAAAAACTATGTTTTATTTCAAAAACAATCTCAAATTCAGTTCCACAAACATGACACGAGTATAAGCCTGAACATCAAAAACAATATAAGCTTTGCTTTTGTTCTCATTTATATCTCTCCATAATGTTGCTGATAAAAGTTGCACCACAGCATCAGATACTTTATGTAAGAGTCTATGAAAATAGAAAAGGTGTTGACTACAATATGCCTGACTGGCAGTGTAATGGCTTTGGTAACAATATGGTTAATTATTTATTCAAATATTACATAAGATTACAACAACTTTAATAGATTATCCTTAGTTTTATGTGTACCTTCATATAACACTCAAATATTAAAAATAAAAACATGCTGAAAGTAGGCTGCTTACTTGATTAAAAATAATTTACAACATAATTAAAATGTTTTTGGGGAAAAAAAAAAAAAAAAAAAACTAAAATCTACAGAGATCAAAAGTGTCTCACTCATAAACGGAGATATGTGGGAATGTGAACTCCCTTTTTAGACCCTGATGGAATGACACGTTGGACTGAAGTTATGTCACATTTGGCAGAAAAAAATACAATGTATGACACTACTGATTGTCACCTGTAGGCTCCTGGTGACTGATGGCATTAGGCTCTGGTCCAGACCAGTTCCCTCTGACTCATACCACAGTCAGTTTTCAGCCACAGTCTCGCCTCACTAAGGCTCTCACTGTGAGAGGACGTGCTCTACTCAGCCGGCTGGGTCTTGTTCTTCTTATTCAGGATTTTGCGGAGGCTGTCAGGCATCAGGTATGGCCTCTCTGCACTGCCATCGTTCCTCTCAAGATCTTCCACTGGAACGAGATTAAATACAAATCATTAGAGCCATTGTTTTTATTTTAAACTCGAGCACAGTTTTTATTTTTATGTACAACAGAGACATTCTACATCCTAAACAGAGTCAAGTGCTTTTAAATGAGGATCAAGCTTCACAATTAATATTCAATACACCAGTAAATCTGAAGGACAAAATTAATTTGGCTCGTTTCCAGTTCTGTAGAAAAAAAAGGCTTTAATAAATGGTTCAATTGCCAACAACATGCATCAATTTAAAGACTTAAAATCCTGCTTTACACAGTGAAAACTTGTTTCAAATACAGTTTATTTAAGCAGCTGCACTGCCAAGAACACAATCCTTTGTAAAAAGGTACTGAATGCAAACCTTCACTGCTTTACAGTAAAAACGTCAACATAAGA
This sequence comes from Seriola lalandi dorsalis, assembly GCF_002814215.2. Taxonomy (NCBI): domain Eukaryota; kingdom Metazoa; phylum Chordata; class Actinopteri; order Carangiformes; family Carangidae; genus Seriola; species Seriola lalandi. The sequence continues at coordinate 1,763,911 of NW_019525116.1, forward strand.
AACTACAAAACAACTAGCTTCAAGAAAATCACCAGTATTCATTCATACAGATACAAATCTGTTATGGCTTTGTGTGAACAGAAATTAAAGTGCATCAATAGTACAGCATAGTAAAGGAGTAGTACTGATGATCACGTGGTTCTGATTGCATAAACTGTAAACAATTAGGTACCCTAAGGTGCAAACAGACCAATATTAACACTGTAAATGAGGCACATGAACGGCTTCAAGTTTCAACTGGCCAGTGGCAGTGGGAGGAACAAATAAAATGCAAAAAAACAAGTTTAGAAATGTCAGGTAACCTCAGATTAAGCCATTTAAATAATCAAGATATTTAGTGAAGCTATTTTTCAATCAGATTGAAGACTATCACAAACCAGCTACAGTCATTCCCAACCCTATGTCATTAAAAGATGAAGAAATACCTGGCTGTCAACAAGACAAAGTTTCTGAACCAATTAAAATCTTATCACCTCCAACAGGAGAACAACATTTTCATATTAATCATGCATCAAATTATGTTTGTGTAATATTCCTGTGCACATTTTAAAAAGCATTCATTCCAAGAAAAATGGTTAATGTTCAACTGACCATCCGCTAAGCTCCCGGGCCTCCTCACTGTTGCTACAGACTTTCCATTCTAGCACAGCACATTAGCAGCTAATGATGTTAAAAGACGGGAGAAGATGAAGAATCATCTGTAAAGATTTGTAGTCAGTTCTGAAAGGGCCTGCACTTCAGATAGTTAGACAAAAGCAACTTCTCATTTCTAGCCCGCAGGACGAGTTTATTAGCCGGAGCTAGCTAACTGATTAAGCTAACGTTAGCGCCTTGAATTTTTAATATTTCCACCTGACTTATTTTCAAATGAAAACCCTGTAAAGAAATTTTAAATACACACTTATTCTATTATAACATATCCCCGTTTGACTGCTTAGCTAACATACTTTACTATACACATGTATATTTATGCTTTAAGATACAAGCTTGAATTAAAACAGTATTTTTAATTTTAGCATTAAAAGGCTTATAGAATGAGGACAAACCAATTTGTCTGACAAATACAACACTACCTCTGATGATAAATGTGTTGCTAGAGTGTAAACTTTCCTAAATCTAATAAAGAGCATGACAGAGCTGCTAAAGTTAGCCTAAACTCTGATAGCATCCAGGCTCAGTTTCCACAGAGATTTGTAAGTCCAGAAAATGGCCTTGAAATTAACTCTTGGTTACAGCTGTAGGTAGGTAAGCTAGATAGCTGGACATGCTAATGATTGCATCCTGTTAGAGCAGATGAACACACTGTTTCGTCAATTCCTTAAACTTTTAACAACTTATATTTTTAAATTTGGATATCTCACATAAAAGGCAGCAAGGTCCAAATTCTTTAAATGTACATTTTAACTACTACTACAGCCACACACCACGTCAACAAGTGTTACAGGCCTGCAGTGTCTAGTTACAGCTGCTAAGCTGTGATTGGACACTGGAGGAAGAACTTAGTGAATGGTCAATTAAGAAAACAATTCAATAACATCTTATTTCCCATGTTTCCTTGTGTTGGAGGGCAGTTAGGTTAAAGGAAACGTTATACACCAGTCAGCTGTGAATGAAGGAGACTTTCATTCAGTCAGAGGGTTGGATCCATTAAGTGTAGTGAAGCAAAACACTGAACCCCTGCCACTTTAAGGCATTGTGATCTACAGTTGCACCACAATCTGCCTCTCTGAGACGAGTGGGTTATGTGCAAAAGAGGGTTTCCCAATGGGCGACGACAAAGTACCAGCTCCTTACTATCACGTTTTAAGACAGTCTTGAACTATAGCAGTTAAGTGCCTGTAATTCAGTGAAAAATCTTGAGTGTCTTTCCTACAAAACTCCTCCTCTCTAAGATGCGTTTTCCTCTCTGGCCTGCTGTTCTCTCAACTGGAGGTCTTGATTGTCTTGTTGCTGAGCAGAAGACGGAGTCGGATCCTCAGCCATGTTCTTCCACAGAATCTCATGAAGAGTTGACGACATGTAATAAGGCCTTGCGGCTGAACCGTCATTGCGCTCCAGGTCTTCACCTTTTTGTGTATGAATGTGTGTATGTGTGTATGTATTTGTATATGTGTTAATGGGTGGAACAGAAAATTAGTGTAGAAAGGGCCAGCAGGAAGAGGAAGAGGAGGTGGTGAATTGTGAGAAGTGAGAAAAGGAAGATAGAGACAAAAAAAAAAGAGAAAGAGGGTCAAATAGCAAGCAAGCAAAGGCACCCACAGGCATTTCAGATTTTAAAAGTTACAGTTTAACACCAAGCAGCAATTTTCAGGTTAACATACTGTAAGCCACAGACTGTTATTATGAAATGGTGGTGAAATTTTGGCACACCATCTTCATGCAATTTAGAATTAGTGACAGCCCAACACCAGAAGCAAAGTAAGAACTCGTGAAGTGAGAAAAGTTTTGTCTCAGCTGATTATTAAGCTTCACATTTGACACCGAGCCGCGAACGATTCATCTTTCTTCAATGATTACAGTGCTTGTAAGTCCATCCGACACTCATGTATGCAATCTTTAAATATTATACGATTGTCAGAAAAGATGAGGAGGTGCTACTTACAGAAACAGAGGAACAATGTGTCGACGCACATGGCGTACACACTGAAGAATCCATGGGCGATGAGGTACGAGCCAACTACCACAGTCTGTTGAGGACAGGAACCAGAGGCATGTAAAGCAGATGTATGTATGTGTATGTATATATATATATATATATATATATATATATATATAAAATATGTGTGCAAATATGTGTATTATTCACTCAAAAAGGAGACTCACCATGATGGGCACCCAGTAGTAGTGGAGATTGGGAGCCGTGTCCTCAAAGGCCTTCACTCTCCCAGAGAAGAAGAAGAAGGCAAAGACGCCTGTGGAAGCAAGACCAAAGAAAACTCAAATTGTGAATAATAGTTACATATTGCAATAACATCTATGGATCCCCATTCAGTACTGTTGTATTTAGAAAAAGAAAAAAAACAGCACCTGTATACAGTAAAAATTGAATCCTAACTCTAAACAGTCACTGCAACATCCTGATCAACTGTATGCAATCTCAATATAATGTACATGTACAGTTTAGATTATGTAATATATTATTACGTATTTGGTGCTCTCATATTTATGACACGAGAAACAAACTGCATTAAAATCTTAAAAAGCTCCCCTGTGCACACGGTTCAACTGTTCATAAGTTATTCAGCACATTAATGTCTGTAGAGACCAATTCAGTCCTACGGTATTTATGACGCAGCACCTGTATATTTTAGAACAGGTTGTTGCACACTGACTTTGAATAAGTTCATAATGCTGGTCTCTAAAGATAATGAGGTAAATATTGTAATGTGTTAATATTAATAATTCTCTCCTATTGCATCACTGACTCAATATATTAATATCAATGAGTTTGCATTATAATATCCCCCAAAAACTCGTGCCAATTTGCTTCAATATGCACAGAAATCACACACATTTCTGAAAGTATGAAGAATAAGGATGAAATAAGGCGACTCACCCACAAGCCCAACGATGAGCAGTTTGCCCAAAAACAAGAGGAAATCTGTCACTTTATCCAAGATGGCCACCCTGGGGATTAAAAACAATCATTTAAACAGTCATTTGTAAAAAAAAAAAAAAAATTTAAAAAAAAAATAAATATTTTTTATATACACAAAAAATCATTTAAACTGTTTTTGTGCAAAATTACACAATATTTGCACACACCTGATCATGTTCCTCATGAGGAGGAAGAAGGCATCTCTGGCTGAGGTGCAGAAGTTTTTGCCATAAATCGCCACCTAGAGGCCAAATGCACTCATTACAATCAAATACTCCGACATAAACAATACAATCTGCCTCAATTTTAATGATGCCAGGGCTGAGCTCAGTGGAATAAATTAATGAACCACCCACCATGATGTACGCATTTCTGTTCAGGAACTTGATGAATTTCTCCAGACACCAGAAGCAGCACTTCAGACAGCACAACAGGAACTTTGCAAACTTATTTTGGGCTCCTGTGAATGAGTCAATGATCCACAGATACGAGAACATTTAACAAACAGTGGAGACAGGTTTTCTAGATAATCCTAACCCCCAAATATGCATTAGAGATAAATAAGATATAAAATAAATTTATGCCTCACCTCACCTATATCTGCACTTCAGTGATTGAACAGAGGGAAATACTGTGCCATCAAACTAATGTTATTTTCCATCACTGACATCTTTATCGCTACTATTTGTCCAGATAAGAGTAAACCACACCTATGTGCACTGCACGTCAGCTTGATCAAAGGTTATTACTTGATTGTGGTCCGTATGTTATACAGACATAATATTGTGATCCACTAAAGTAACAAACCTTTCAGCTTGTGGTCCAGATACTCCAGCAGAACCCTGATGATCTGAACTATGGAGAGGATGAGGGAGCCGAACGCCAGACTTCCGGTATGATACCTGAAACAAGACACGAAAGAAGTTGAAACACAATTTTGCGTTGTGTAAGAAAATCGTGAGGGAGACAACATAGATGGAAAAACAACAAATGTGAAATATACCCCCACACACACACACACACACACACACACACACACACACACACACCTGAGAGATCTCCCGAGGGAAGAAAACACTGGGAAGGCAGGCATGTCATCTGGCTTGACAAAGGCCCAGTAGTAAGAAGCAAAGGCCCCGGCCAGAGTCATCTGTCCCAGACCGATGACAAAGTTGGCACACCAGAAAAAGAGGAAGACGTTGTAGAACTGCAGGCCGATCAGGTATTTGTGGTAAACCGTCTCTCCTCCGTAGAAGGCGAAAAGGCACTGGGAGTCGGGGCACTGCGTTTGCATTGGACTGCTCGTGAAGTCCTGAGCACAGATTCGGATGACATGGAGAGAAATCCAGAAGATGTGATGGTGTAAACATGCATTTTAACAGATGAGTCAGTAATATGTAGAAAAAAAAAAAAAAAAGAAGAAGCTGCCCAGATGTTCCAACATTAACAGGTGAAATGAGAAAACTTACAGCTGGGTCACACACTTTCCTCGAGTGTTCACATATCGACTCATTAAAAACTTTGTAGATAGGCTCATTTGAGGTAGACAAGAAACTGATCAGCTCTGTCAAGGATTATAATCATTAGCACTTCAATCAACATCCTATATTCTACCGTCACATTACATTCACGTTTTCAGATGCTTTTCACAGAAGCGACTTACATGTGCTTCAGTCTAATAGTTTATTATGTCATCCTCTGCTGTCTGACCTCGACTTCACAATGAACTGGATGGTCACTTGTTTGAGTAAACATGTACAGAGCTGCAAAATATTTCTATTATTATTAGTATTGTGTCACAAAATAACTCGTATCAAAATTCAAGCTGTTATTTTAGTTACTTTTTTAAACAATTAATAGAAAAATTACAGAGGCACTGAGAAGCAAGTGAGGAAAATATCTCCCCTGTTTTCTCCTGTGTTTATGACTTAAGAAGATCAGGAAAAAAAAAAAAATAAAATAAATAAATAAATGTTTTGCCAGGTGAAGTGACTTTTTTCCATCTGTGAAAACAGGCAGGTGATTTTTTTTGTCAGGTCTGTTTGTTGTTGTAATACTCATTTCGTCCAGAAGAGGCTGAAATTTTACCAGTTTTCATAGTTGAAAAATTATTCTTGTAAGAAAAAAATTCCATCTCTTTCACAAATTTAAAAAAACTTTTTTTTTTACCTGTCCTTCTTCAGTCACACAGTCACACAGGAGATAAAACTGTTTAGATCAGACTTAGAAGATAATAGATTGTGGTGATCCATTTTCTGACCTGCTTAGAAATAAGAGATCCCGATCTCAATGAGAACACCTGTATAAATAAAGGATTTTAAAAAGGAAGATCCACAACTGTTTCCGAGTATTAGATTTCTGTACCTGTGGTTGCTGGGTTTTCTGACTACAATCCACCTTTAGTAATAACACAGTGACTGTAACTTGAAAAGGATACACAGCAGTAACTGCCCAGTAGGCAATAACTATGGCCAGGAGGACGAAGGTGAACAATGGGAAGAAAAGGGAACACATCACGTGTCCAATGGCTCTGCGAACACAAGAACAGCATCACTGGTGGTTACACACATCCAAGCCAAAAAGAGAAAAAACAATCTTCGCTTTGAGTTATATTTTGATGACTTCATCCGTGCCTGTGCCATTACTCTGACACTTTAATCCATTACTGTGAGTCACACTAAAAACAATTTAAGAGTCAGAACAATTCAACATCTCAGCTTTCATTGATCTGTTTTTGCACTCTTCCCATCCTCTCCTCTAAAAGTGTCTGCAGCTCTAATGTGAAGTCTGACCTGCTGGCTTCTTTGATGAGAGCGACGGCGATCAGAAGCCTTTTCCTGAGGAAGATGAGCAGTAGGATGATGACGACTTCCACGATGGCCAGGATAATCACTACAGGAGAAGTGGTGGCAGAGGGAGAGATAGTATGGGTGTCCTCGTTTTACAGCAACATGTCACAGTCTATAAACATGCACGACGATGAGCTGTGTACTGACTGAAGGCCAGCCACGTCTGTCGAATCTGCAGGTAGACCGAGAAGTCTGTCTGGAAGCCCAGATCCTGTAGAGTCACGTTAGATCCTGCCTCTCCCTTCAGGGAAGCAAACTCCATGTAGCAGTGGAAGATACCTGACACATCACAAAAGAGAACCTTAAATTGTTTAAATATGGCACTGGTAAGAGAGAACTGAATCAGCGTGCAAACAAAGCAGAAACCAAATGTGGAAATCTTTGCATGAGGAAAAAACTTCACTTTTCTAAAATGTAAATTAGGCAGCAAACATCAGAGGTGTAGCCTCTGTCCCAGGAAGCAGGTTAAGTGAAAACTCTAATAAGTACCACTCTAATAAGGGAACCATGAGCTGAGGAAAAGTCTGGATTTCCCATTTCAGAAAAGGGGGTCATTCCACCTTTTGTTCAGTTACTGCTGCAATTTACCCTGTGAATGTGAACCTGCTCACTGGCAGCTTCATGACGCTTCCTTATTGATAACGTCATAACATCAGACGGTGGATTTTTGCAAATGGAAGTTCTCTTTGGAAGACTGTGCACAACTGTCAGGTTGTATTGTTGTCAAAACAGTTCCCCTGCACTAAATATTTACTAAATAAGTGTTTAAACTAATTAAAAATAAATAAATAGTATGAAGCTAAGACACATGGCATTATGAAGTCTCACTTCAGGTTTAGTCAGGCGGTACAAGTATTCAATCAGCATGTTGATATCAATCAACTGTACTACTTGTTTTGGCAGCTAATTAAGTTGAGTGAAATCAACAGTGACAGAGGAAAGACGACATGAAGTGAAGGATTCAAAACAATGACTCTTCCGTTCATGATTGGCATCTTAACCCCTAAGCAATGGGCACATCCCTATAAAAGATTAGTCTACAGGAGTATAGTACAGAATTAGTATGTAGTATGGCACTGTGGATTAACATCAGAGTGAACATACTCAGATTTTATTTAACTAACTGTGATCACCTTTTCTGTAACAGGAACCTCAGGGTCAAGGGTCGGTCAACTCAGGGTTCAAAGTTTGTTAAACCTGCTTTCTGGACCTCAACTATTTTGAGGTGAGAATGACAAAGACAATGATGGAGTCTTGGGTGCTTTTGTCCTTACCGTATCCTATGACCAGTATCACCAGGACAATCATGATCCAGACCATGATCCCTGCCAGGAAGCGCAGGAGGATGATGAAGAGCAGGCTGGTGACCATGGCAATAACCAACCCTCTGCAGGGAGAGCGCAGAGAGGGAGAGAGTGAGCTGTGAAATCAGCTGATGTTCATCCCGCATGCACAAACCGGATTAAAGTGAACAAGAAGCAGATTCACAAATGTCAGTGTCTTACATGAGAATCCAGTACCAGGAGTGCGTGTAATCCTCAAAGATTTTCATGACCACCTGACGAGCCTCAATAACCACAGTGGCATTCCTGTGGAGAGATTTCTGTGAATTTATCTGTCTTAGTGCCTAATGTGGCAGGTTAGGACAGGCCAAAGCTCATTTCAAGCTCAAGAGAATTCATGTCACAATGACTCCAGCGATGTACTCACTTGACTCCATCCATGAGATCCTTGGCGTCTCTCATGTTTCCACTTCCATCATCAAAGCGAGAGATGTTTCCCACAGTTATCACACCTCCTTTCTGGCCCAAAGCTGGGAAACACCTGCGTGTGACTGAAGAAGAAAATCCCAACAATTTAAAAAGAGACCGGTTGATTTTGGGTTTTTTTTTTAAATAAGCCAGCACTTTCCAAACCTGCACTGGTGCTCTGGATGTATACAAAATGTGATATATATTGTATTAACAGTGTGTTTTGGATGATCTATTTAGGGAGATCCAACTCACAGGGCTTGCTGGGCATCAGCATGGAAGGACAGAGGCCTAACCTGAGGATTTCTGGTATACCCTGAAACACAGTACATCCAAAACAGATAAGGTGAGTGAGAAGCTTTGGACAATCAAAATAATTGAGATAATTCACAGTGACACTGGAGAGAAGCATCCAAGCACGCATCTCAACCACATGGCTTTAAACTCACCATTGTGTTTGTCACACCTTCCTTACAGAAGTTCTTGTAGTAGTCAAAGTCTTTTTTGTTGGCGTAGGCTTTGACCAACGTCATGAACTTTTCTGGGCACTTCTCCACACACAACTAAACAGGAAAGATACAGTTACATCAAGTGCAGGAAAAGAACTCGATAGTCCTAATTTTAGATAAATAGCAAAGAGAACGGATGCCGATGCCAACAATTTGGTCAGGGTGACAGAGGAAGAAAACAAAAACAGGAGCCGTGTCCCAGTTTCATGCTACAGAATGAGCATGTAGTGTATTCAAACTGGAGAAAGTATACCCTGCTACTGGACACTATTTCCCCACTGTGCAATGTGCACAGGAAATGGTGCCATTCACAGTTGTGGGTGGTGGTCACAAAAATGATGATTGATGTCTGTTTGTGTGCCACTTATATACTGGTATACTGGGATAGTTTTGCATCAGCAGGAAAGATTGCATGAGGACAGATGGGTGGAGTTCACACCTGTGTGGTCGGACACTGGAACTCCAGCAGCACCATGGGGCTGGCACACTTCATGATGTTGAAGTAGAACAACAGTGTCTTCTTCCTGTTAAAACACAAAAATACAAAACAGTCAGAAAAAGTACATGAGCAGTGTCTGTGTATTTCAATGACTAACAGACTCATCAAAATGAGGACATGTCATTCTCCAGTGTTTTTGACTATCTTGCCTTCATCAGGGTTGTGGCCATTTCTGGTTTCCGTATATACAGCCCATCAATCAGTATCAGTGCAAAGTGCTTCAGCCATGCACCCACTTGTACTTTTTTCCTCTTATATAAATAGTAAAAAGTGAGCAGAGTGGTTTCATGAAACACAAAGGATGTCATTTACCTGTTAGCATATCAATTTAGAGTAATCTGGAATCTCTAAACTGGGCACTTTAATCCCAAGAGGGTTGAATAAGGAATTAGATTTTCATTTTTGCAGAGTTTTGTTGGATTATATTTGATCTCAGAGAAAAGCGTTTTTTATTTTTTAAAACAGTTGGAAGTTGAGGTCAACAACAGACTGATATCAAAATAAGTTTGTGTTATCCATAAATATTAAGATATAAAGGAGAACAGAGTCTGGACATTCAACCTGTATTTGATAGTGAATATTCAGAACAGATGGCTGTAAAAAAATTGTATGTTTCGTTTTTATGGTAAGAAGATTTTCTCTTTGGCTTTTTGTATTTGGAACTAAGAGTAATGGTATTTTTTGAATAGTCATTTTTAGGTAAAAGGATGATGATAATATTGTTTTCTTTCTTCTTTTATCTTTGCATCTGCCCTGATGAAGGCAAGATGGCTGAAAACATTAGGTGAATAAAACACAGTGAACTGGACTCAAACTGTAACTGTGTGTGTGTTACTCTCAAAGTAAGAAGAAAATGTCCAGCAGAGCAACAGAAATAAGTAAATCTATACTTGAGAACAACTCACTCAAGTGGGGTGCCCGCCTGCCCACAGAACTGGCCTCGACTGTCTGTGGGATAGATCACCTTTCTGGGGTCACCCTGAGACCAGGCTGGAAGAAGAAAAACAGAAGGTTAAAGTTTTTTTTTTAATAGGTTTTAGTTTGAGGTTTTATAGGAAAAGCAAAACGCAGTGCTGTTTCCTTACCGAGTACTCCCACTGCAATATAACCAATTATGGCAAGACCGAAGAGGATGCAGCACACGATGTCTGTGCAACCCCTAGAATGGAGAGAGCAGAGTTGGAGGGTTAAAAGAAACTATTTGTAGTTGTTTACACACTGTAAAAGCCAGGGTTAAAAATAAATAAATAAAAAAATCACATCTCTATCTCACCTTTTCTGAATCGGGCCCTTGAAGGTGGGGTCATACTTCCTTGGCTCGCCTACATCAAAGAAACAAGTGCATTTATCACTCAGTGAGCTCTTAGCATTATGGCTACTGAAAACACGGCTTGGTGAGAGGTCCTATGAACTGTAGACAAAACCTAATATTTTAAAAACAGAGGTGCACCTTGAAGCCAGAATTAGTTTTTAAAAGGGGGTGGATTTAAGGTTAAGAAATAATACACCCCCCCCTCCCTTTTCCTCCCATTCTTCTGTCAGATGACTTTTCCCTCTAAACAGACTCGCCTGGCATCCTGACAAATTCCTCCCTGGTGACTAAGAAAAGAAAACCCTTTTGAAGGACGAAGCCAGCTTAACTTGCACAGCCACCAGAGGGGGTGTGAATCCTTTATAGTAGTAGATTTAATTTGAAAATCTAATAACATCCTGTTGATGCCGATTTATGCCAAACCAAAGAAATTTAGAATTATGCAGTTTGTGAGATAAAATGCGAATTTTAGGCCAAAAACCTGTCACTGTGTCATTTTGGTTTTGAAAAGATTTCTTCCAAATTCATACAGATTATCAAAGAAGAAAAAGAAAAAGACAATTATTTAATAATTCCCATCATATTTATTGGTTGCATTGCTACAAGGTGGTACTTTCAGGACTCACATTCCTTAATGTGCAATGTGATTTTTCTGAGAAATCACAAGTGTCTGGTCTTTTAGCTGAAGTTCTGTGAGTCCTGATCATTATTGCAGGCTCGGGTGTACAGTTAAGTTTGCTGCCGGTTATCTGAGGTCAGTATATCAGAAGCAGGATGCAGAGAGCTTGTTATCTAAGCAAATTCATCTCGCAGCTCTATACACAACACGCCACATTATAGTTACAGAGCAAACAAAAAAAAAAAAAAACCCTGATCAAGAGTCAAAGATTAATCGGCTGCACATCCACAACAACAATAATGTTTTTATATTCAACATAACCAATATTTTGACATCATGGCTGCCCTGTTCGGGCTTTAAATCTCTCAAATCATTAACATTAGTCTTCACACTACTACCACAGGGTGTACATGTGCATGTGTACCATTTAGTACTGGATCCTGACACCTCCGAGTCTAGACAGGAGCACGATATTCTCTGTGGCGTCTTTGCATATTAATTATGTATGTGGTCAGGGGGGGATAATGCTGCAGCAGGCATTTACCAGAGGAGCTCTGAGAGAGGTCACAGCTTCCTGTTAGAAAGAGCATGGGTGTTGTATTTCAAATATATAGTGTAATGTCGTGTATTGTCAGGCTGAGGTGCTATTTTTGACAAGACTCAACAAAGTGAAGTTCACTTCAGTGTAGCTGTAGCAACTTGTGATGTGCTTAATTGATGATTTATTCAGTTTTAAAAGAATTAACTTGCTTGCCAAGTGATTTAACTACACACAGCGCAGTAACATTTGTACAAGGAAAACACTGATAAAAAAAGCTCCCCGCTCTCACACACCTGTACAATCAGAGCTACCAGCAACAGCAGGTTCCACACAAACACACACACACCCTTTCACTCCTCACAGTGCTGACATGCTGATACGGCTGCTCCAGTTTCACTCAAAATTATTTACTCACTTCATGACACGGATTCTTTTTTTTAAGCAGCAAAAATAAGACAATTAAGATTAACCAAGTAACCCTCCAGTCATTTGAAATTTCTTGAAACACAGAATGAAAAAATAAATAAATGTGAAACTAAAGCAAAAAGAGCAGTTACCATGCTTTCCATAATATTCTGCATCCTCAGCCATCTTGAAATTCCTCTCTGGGTCAAATGTTGAAGAGTACAGAGAACCCTTTTACCTTTTCCACAGCCTCTTTATCTAGTCACTGCTTCCTCCCTCTCTCTCCTGGTTTAAATGAGCGAGAGCGGTGGAGACACAGGTATTGTGGAGGAAAAACCAGTCCAACCTGTCCCTGAATAATAGCTGTGAGCACTAGGGCAGCACAGCAACGCTCCACCTTACCTCAGACTTCCCCTTCTGTCTTTATCCTGAAACAACTGCCTCTTTTCCAATCTGTGCTCCACCTGTGCATCTATCCCCTCTATGCCCTCCCACTTCCAAAAGACCTCTTTCTGTCTGGGTTTCCACTTTGCTTCTGTCTCAAAACAGCCATCTATCCAAACAGGCGAGGGAACTCATCTACAAGGAGTTAAAGAGAAGCGCTGTGGACATCGGAAAGAGAGGGTGGGGCCTGCTGTTGAGGATGAGGAGGAAAAGCTGTGTAGATGTTATCAAAAACATGTGTTTGGAGAAAACAAGGAGGAATTCTGCCTCCTGTGGTGTCTTGTGTCACTGCTGTGGAGGAGCGATGATTAGATTCAGGTGTGCAGGATATTTATGGCTACAAATACCATCACCTGCATGAAGTGAAAGCTCACAATACTGAGCTAAAAAAAAAAATCAAGCATTTCATGATTTTGTATAAAATTAAACTGCCTGGTGGAGCAGCTCAAATAGGATCCAGTCAAATCTCCTCCTCAAAGAATGTTTTCTCCCATCTTGTGGGGACAAGGCAGCATTGCACTGAGACAGAAAACGATAAAACAAAAATCTTTCTAGCTCCCGTTTTTCCATCACACGCTGTTCTGTCATCAACAGCCAAGGGCAATCAGACTATGTTCAGTTTCAACAAAGAGTCCACTGAAGGACTAAATGCCAAAAATGTGTTTTACAGATGCTGACAGAGACAAAAAATTCATCTGGAATGACTGAACATTTCCATTCATTTTATTCTTGTCCCATGGCCAATGTTACTGCAAACAGGGATTCCCAAGAGCTCTGGAGTGGCTGTGAATTTTTCTGAAACTAAGCTTCTTCACCAAGTGACACAGTGAAACTGAGGCTGGAGGTTTCTGGGGAATTTGATTTGTTGGATGACAGTGACATGACACACAACAGAAAACACATGACTACAATATTTCTTACTTGTTTGTCTAACCTGTAATTAGATTTTCTTGAACTGGTAGAACAGCTGGTGACGACAGTAGTGCAAGGTGAAGTAAAACGCACAGCTCTAATTTTTAAACAGGCTAAATGAGTAATTAAATAATTTTTTATCCTCTGTGGCAGTAAGCAACAGTTTTAATCTGTTAAAAGCACTCCATGTGATCTAATCTAATTCCAATGAACCACCACTGTGCAACAAGTCAGCCACTGAGCATTCACTGGAACCATTAGCAATACAAACGACATTTGCTACATGTGTAAGCGCTTTGATTTAATTATGAAATGCCATGCTATTTTTCTAATGAGGGTTTACGTGGGCACCCGTTACAGACATCTGCATCCCTGTTGTGCTTCTGTGTATTTACTGTGTTGTCATTTAATAAACAACTGTTAGAAAGGTAGAGGTGGTAACTGGAAATTGAAACAGTCGAATAATACCTGAGTATTATCATCAGTTCATGTCTTAAAACTTTCTGTTTACAGAAAAACAAAGTCAAAAGTGAAAGTGAGAAAAAGCCTAATGTCTTGCATCGTGTTTTTTCCTCATGGACAATATGAACATTAGACATCTTTTGTCTTTTGTGTCCAGACATTCCTGAGTTACTCTACCTTGTTTTTTTAACCACCGCCCTTCCCATCTCTAAACTAAAATTAACCTTGCTTTTTTCATAGAAGACCTTTTGGCATGCCACAGTAGGAAAAGTACAGGTGCAAATAATAAAATGCTGAAATGATGGCTGAATTCCAATTAGCTGCTTCCATTTCAGGATCCTGGTATTGTTCATGCTGGCTCGCCGTCGCACTGTCATGGCTTTCTGAGATTCTTGAATAGAGCGGAGCTATTGTTAATGTTATTAGTCACATAAGTGCTTGTTTATCTGTGACAAGTCAAGATATCTGCTGTGAAAAGGACTGTTTTCAAATATAACAGCACAAATGTTTACTATCCAGCCCAGTAGCTCCCAGACTTTTTCAGTCAACCCCCTCATTCAGAAGATAGAATATTTTTAACAATGCCCTTAGACACTTACTGGCCACAGTACTGGATGCTTGTGACAAAAGTAGAGGAATAGGAAAGCGAATTATATTGAAATAACATTTTATTTTAAAGAGCTTTTTCATCAGCAGATATTTTTTAACTTCTCATAGCAGTCAGGAATTAATTTGTGACACCAATGTTTGACAGGTCAAAACAACATCTACTGTGAAAAACATTAACTTTGAGTTTCACGCCACATTTCTGGTCTTCATGAACTGGGCGGGGTGTGAAGCACTTTGATTGGCCTAGCTTAGCTGCTTCTGCCAACCAGCTGCCAACCAGCTGTTACTGTCATGTACAGTAGAAGCCTTTCTAATTCATTTTTTTTTCAACAATGAATTGCGGTTTTGACATCCTGTTATGAAATAGCATGACCCTAAAGTTATTGCAGTTCCTGATGAGGAAAAGAAGCACACAAAAAAGCTAAAGTAAGAAAGTTTAGTATAGTGAATAAAAAAATCCAAAACTTCTAGGAAAACAAGACTATATCTATGGGGACTATGATATCATAGCCTCTTTAATATAATCTAGAAGTTGCAGCTGCCCCCCCCCACCCCCTGCTGCTGTCCCCCCATGTCTTTCATTATGGTAAGAGGTTGTGGAGTGTTAAAGGCCAAGTTCACATCTATTTCTGGTGTTACAAAAGGAAGCCTGTGAGAAAATTAGACCAGTTATATCCACAGCAAATGTTGAATCAATTGGAAAATTTGTGTACAAGACTTGGGACTCCCGTAATATCTGACAGTCAAGGTTTTTTTCCCCCTAGTTTCCAAAGATTTCGTACATGCAATAATTTTACACAACAGCAGGAATATGGAACCACATTTTATCCAGGGAAAAGGAACTTTATCTCAACTTGATCGCTAACTGCCTCTCCAACATAATCGTCTCACAAATTTAACCTTTTAAATGTGTGATCTCTTGATAAACTAGTGACCTCGCAACACCTCGAAATTTCTGCTTCCACCGCTGATGACCTCATACCATCATCTCCTTATCTCCTCATCTCCTTATCTCTGTGTTCCAGCCAGTTTATTCCTGTAGCTCAGACACAGATGATACAAATTGAACCCAAGATCAAATTCAAATGAAAATTAGAATTAACAAAGACTATTCACCAACAATGGCAAACAAGACTCATGCACAGTGAGATTTTTTAGGCTAGATTCAATATTCTGGTATGTTTATACGACCTCCGTACACAGACATAAATGACCACAATGTTGAATGTTCCAAAAAAGGCATTTTAAGGGACATTAAGGAAAATGATAGTAAAATAATGAGCTGTTCCTGTAAACATTACAGAAATGTTCCTCAACAACAAAACGTCAGTGAGGTCAGCCAAGATCAACAAACCCATCTACTGACTAGTGGAGGACAGTGTCTGGTACTGCTTCCACATTCAAATTACTCTGCATTTGTATCACTTCCTCTGCCCAAACTCATTTTCCCTGACCTTAATAACCAATCAGTCTTGCACTGCTCTGAACACGCCTTTGTATTTCAGACTGTAGGCAAGTTGGCACGACCACTCGAAAGTTAGCAGAGTCACATGATCCTGCTTGGGTTGTCAGGGTATGATCAAGCACATTTAAGTAGAAACGGGTGGATGTAATGACGGAGTATTAGTAGCGGAGAAGGAAAAACCAAACAGTACAGTCACTGAACTGTAAACAAATAAAACAGGCCAAAAGTAAATCTGAAAATGTAACTGAAACAAGCTTTAACAAACATGAAAGAACAGTCAGAAAGGCTCGGGATCGGGTTTCAAACCAAGCTCCTAAATTTGGCTTATAATTACACCTAATCTCCACCAGGGCATGGCTGCATGGCTGCTGCAGATCCTGTCATTGAGGTTTCTTCATATATCTCAGCCTGAAATTACTCCAACATGTGAAACTTAGGCCGATCCTATACTTTACTCTGAAATGCTCTCCCTATGGCATAATAAGACTTTTGTCCTTGTCTCCTTTTTTTGATTTCGTCAGTCTAGTTTCAACATGCGCTGAGATATATTAATGTGCACGTTGCACTGGCTGTTTCCAGAGCCTCTTACCTCATACCACTGTGATTTCTTAAGTGAATTTGCTGCCATTCACCACCATCATCTGCAATGGGTTTAAGGCAATTATCTTTCTCCTCTGTTTCTACCTATTTGCCGTCTCACTCTGTGTCAAACTGTCTGAATCCTCTAGGCATTTTGGTGATTACAAACAAGCAGACACACACTGAAGCTCCCTTTCGTGAAGGGTTGGTAATGGGAGTCAATTAGCCATCATGTGGCAGGCAGAGTGGAAAAGGGTGTGTGCAGACAAGAAGACAAAAACACTATGTTAAAGACCCATCATAAAAACCAGCAGACAGACGAAGCGTCTTATATTGTTTTTCATTTCTACTCGTGCAAAAACATCCTAGAGACCGGTGATAGACTGGCAACCCGTCCAGGGTGTACCACACCTCTTGCCCTTCGTCAGCTGGTATAGACTCCAGCCCCCCTTGCAAGGATAAGCAGTATAGCTAATGTCAACATCCTACAAAAGCTTAATATGCTCAACACAGTGCTACAAAAATCTCCATTTAACATTTAAAAGATGATGTTATTGACTCAAAACAAGGCCTTTCAGGAGTAAAAATCCTCCCTAAACATGCTCTGTCTTTTGTGTGAATCATTTATTGCACTTCCCACGTAAAAAGCCTGATTCAGAAAGAGCAGTAGATCTCAAACTGCATACAACAGGGTGTGCCACTATTCAACACTATATGACAACCATAAACAAGGAACAAACAAAGCAACCAGAGATAATGTATTGTAAAATACAGATACAGTATACTGAGCTGTAGACTGTATGAAACTGAGCACATGTCTAATATGACACTACCAAGTACAGACCCTCTTCAGTTGTTTGAGGTATGTTCTAATAAGCTAAGCTCTATACATAGCCTGTTGTCTGCCATACCAGTCTGAGGAATGTGGCAGCAACTGGACAAGCAGGAGACAAACAGGAACATTATACACACCGACAATATACGAGGCAATGTGGACCACCAGCTTTACTCACATGCACCCTGCATTTTCAAAACATGACACAAACCAACAGCAAAAACTGAAATCCTTCACATTTATTCGCTATAACTGCAGATGAAGAAGTAAACCCGCTATTTTAAGTACATGGTTAATAATTAAACTCATAAGTACAGGTAAGAGAGAAAGTGGTTCAGCAGTACCAGCTAATGTAAGACAATAAAGACCGAAAAAAAAGAGGTATTTAAGTCATCAACGACACATACCAGAACTATCTATGCTATCAGTTGGAGTAACGTTTTCGTTTGGCACTTAAACAAAACTAGCTAACGGTAACTTGATTGGTAACGCTTGCTATCCCGGGACAAATAAAGTGAAGCAGGCCCGTTTGGGCTTTAAATAATTACCATATTTCGGTTTCTCCTCCAGCTCCATGATTACGGGGTGTTTGTTGTGGACCAGAGCTGCTCACAGGCGACGACTACAGCATATTTTCAGCCTTGGCTTCAGGTTATCGTGCGGAGATTCTGTCAGTTTGAACACTTCGTACAAGTCCCCTCCAAAAATCTTGACTGCCCAGCTAACATTTAAAGGGAGACTCCTTAGAACGGAGAGCGGGCCAATTAAAACGCAGGACGCCGTGATTGACAAGTCCCTCAACCAATCAGTGAAAGAAGGCGGGAGTTTATAGTCCAGGAGACTGGATTCGTGTCTTGTACCGTTAACTGACAGCGTTACTCTCCATCTAACAGTTATATCCCGCTCATGACAATGGACCAAATACAATCAGTCTCAGTAATTAATTAAAAATAACGCCGTCTAGATCATTTGTGTTTGTTCATCATTAGTCATCTGCGGTTAAAAAAAAAAAAAAAAAAAAGTGTCTTCATCAGCCAAGAGTGCTGCAAACCAAAGGCATAGCATATCTTTTATCGCCCTGATGAAATGCAAGACAACATTAATTATGAACGCAATCTTATTCATTCATAATTCAACTTAGAGACCAAACATTGCCTGATCTGACTCTGCACTCTGTGAGTCACGACAGCTGCTAGTGGGCTGCAGAGGAGGTGTAACATCTCATTTAGCTCAAGTAAAAATACCTATCCCAATTTAAAAATGCCCCATCAAAGTAAAAACCATCTGTTCATAACTGAACTAAGGTAAAAAAAAAATACAGTATTATATGAAAAATGTAAAGTTAAACAACTGGTAACCCTTTAAATTACAGGCCGTTAATTACGTTAATTGTGTAGTAATTAGTAGTAATTATGTAGTAATGTGAAGAAATTACCAAGAAATAACAGTCAAGTAGCCCATTGATTATGTAGTCATTTTGTGGCAATGGTATAATAGTTAGCATTGAAAGTATAATTACGGTAATTATATGGGAATTGTTATAGTAAGTATAATAGCCCACATACATGGTAAGACAGGAGTGTCGTTTCTGAATAGGCTACCCATAATATAAACAGTATTAATAGCCTATCCCTTATTGCATTGTGAGCAGGCTGTTAGCAGGTAATTCCAAGTCTCATATTTTCACTGTCAACATGTCAACATTGGTTTCCTCCACACAGCCAAGTACTTTCAGTGTAATAAACCTAATGTATTTGTAATTTCTACATTCTTACCTTTCAATAAGCCAAGATGACTGGTGGTAGCCACTGCAAAAGTTGTAATTAATGTAATAAACAGACTATTTTTAAGTCAATTTAAAGATGCACAACACAAACTGCTTACAATATGACTATTCTCATGTTTACAAAACACTCCAATGTCTAACAATGACTGCCACTTGTAGGGAAACAATGTTCTCCTGGTAATATAAAACAGTTTAATAAGTTATATATGCATGGACTGTGTAAACAACAAACAACATAGATTTAGTTAAGAGCAGAGATGCACCTTGAACCCAGACTCAGTTTTTAAAAGGGAGAGTGGATTAAAAGTTAAGAAACGAGGTCAATAGAAGTAATGGAAAACCTTATGCCCCTGCAGATTCCACCCCACTGGAGCCTCCCAAAATATAAGGCTCGTGAACTACTTCTGAAAGTCAGGTTTTTTGTCTCACATCAAAGTTAGGTGAAAAGTATTTTTCTGGTAACCTGCACACAGCAATATACTGTATATATCTCTCTATATATATCTATATATATATAGCCTTAAATGTTCACCCAACAGATTAAGTAACCTTAATCACCTTGATGAATAGCTACATACATGAAATTGATTCCCGATAACCCATAACCGTTATGAATTATGTCCATTATTTAGACAGTTTGTTTAGTTATTTAGCTTAGTACGTTTGTTGAAAACACTCAACCTTTACTTTGAAGACGAACTGTCTGTGTTTCTGGCTCTCGACTCTCAACTGGTTGCAGTCATAGACTGTACGACTGAAATAAAATCTGTTTAGCCTCCTCCAAACACTATACAGAGGATAAATCAACTTAAAAAAAATGATACGACATGTCCTTGCGTAGCTCTGTTAAGTCTCATCATCCTGCAGTCAGGAGTGCAAATATGAGAACAATTGGAGTGCTTAGCGTGTTACGATCTGGACTTAAGGGAATGACCTAGTAGGAAGTTAGCACTGTCATCTTCCTTGGAGCTGGAGTGATTTTATTTTTTAATTTTTTGATTCATTTATTTTTTAATTTTTTCTAGCTGGAGTGACTTTATTCTGGAACCTCAAGCTTGGACGTGACCACGCCTCCATCATTCACTCCCCTGCTAACGAGCCAATCATGCTCCATCCCTAGTAGCTGAAGTATCCTTAAAAGGCAGCCATCTTCAGTGATGAAAACTGGCCACATACAAAGAGTTAATCCATATTTTTATGTCGTAGTCTCAGATTTTACATGTACTGTCTTCACATAAACGAAATGTTTCATTTGTTACAAGAATAGCTGACCACCATTTAACCACTAGAAAGTAGTTTAATGATGACGCCACACTCAACATGGCCGTGCTGCATGCAGCTAGGAGTGCTTTACGTGATGACGTCAGGTTGTGTTTTGACGTTGAGTTTCGCTGCACCGTCGGCCAGAGAGGCAGAAAAGGGAAACCAGGACAAGGGTTGTTGTCCCACTCAACAGAGGTAAATTCTCCTTATACACCTGCCACTATGGTTTCAATAGCTACTCACAACACACAGTGCTCATATAACACATCTATATTATAATTATTCAGAAATTATGTTATTAACACCCAAGTTACTTGCTAACTATCATGGACTAGCGCTATTAGCTTGTAGCTACAGTGAAGTAACTTAACGCAACACAGGTTGGCTGAGATAGCCTAGCTTGGCTAAATACCAAACCTGGTTGGCTGTGTGGACTAACATCTGTTTGCTGTGACAGGTTGTTTCATTAGATATTACAGTGAAGACTTTGACATGGGCAATTGATAATGAAACTGACTCAGCAGCAGTTACTACTACTAGCTACTACAGTCAGTATTCACTTTCTTTCAAGCCCTACATTCCTACATTGTAAAGTCACTGAAAGTCTATTGGTCATGGGGCCAGAAACCAATTCAAGATCAATGTAACACCTTCCACTATGGACCACCAGTTGAACGTTATTGTCATGACTTCCACTGCAAACTACTACCGGGATGGCTGTTTTTATATCTTGTAATACACCAGTTTAGTCAGTTATGGTCTCTTTATTTTATAGACTAATTTCAACCATGGCATTGAGAAGCGCAGTGTGCCGTCTCTTGGTCAACCCTCAGAGATGTGCCATCATCTCAGCTTCCAGAGCACAGGGAACTGCAGCACCTGCCAGATGGGGTAAGTACAATGACATCATGCCAGCCCAAAGGAATTATTAGCATTGGTGTTTGGTGGTCACAACATCCCAAAAACATCATATAATAATGAGGAGGTTACTCATAGCTGTGTGCAGATGTGACAGTACTTGCATATATTTGGGAAGAGACTTTCAATTGTATGTTTTAATGCGTTAAGTCCCACAAATCAAATGTAAAACCACATTGTAGAGATGCTGGGTTATAGCTGATGTCTGCAAATGTAAATGGTGATGATGAAATTAACCTTCATTACTTTTCTTTTTTATCGTTATTGCATGAAGAGTCACTTGAAATCCACAGGGAGATTTATGGTAGAATTTATTATGAGGCCTTGTTTAAAACAGCACAAAAAATAGTGTATAATTATTTATAAATATTAAGGAAGTGTAATTAAATGTACCTTAGACTTACACAGTGCTCTAACTCAAAATAACATTTGTATTCCCTTAAAAATGTAGTTTTAATCCGTGTTTTATCTGCTACTTGTATTTTTTTAATTACATATATTTTTATCACTTTTATTACATAAAAATGACGACAGATTATATCCTTACATTTCTTGAATAATATTTATAATTTTACTGGTTTGTATTTTCACAGATGCAGAGAAGGTTGAACAGAAGTCTAAAGCACGTAGGTGTTGCTAAAATTGTCAGTCCTTGATCATTTGAAATTGAAACTCTTTCCAGAACTTATTTTAAACTGACTGTAAAGGTTATAATTGTTCTGATTCTAAATGTCTGGCAGCTAAGGTCCAGTTCAACTGGCGTGATGCCCTGGAGCTGGAGGGACTGCTGACAGAGGAGGAGATCATGATCAGGGACTCCTTCCGGACATACTGCCAAGAGAAACTCATGCCTCGCATCGTGATGGCAAACAGAAATGAAGGTGAGAAACTCAGTGCAGTCAGTGTATTTTTTTTGTTCATGCATAATGTCTGTAAGTCTGATGGTTTAGTCTAATCAAAGTTTCTTAATGAGATCCTGATATGTAATTAATGTGAACATGCTGTCTGCTGAAATAAAGAAATGCAGCTCCTGTAACTTGCCCTCGTTTTCTTTCAGTGTTCCACAGAGAAATTGTGTCAGAGATGGGAGAGATGGGTGTTTTGGGCCCAACCATTAAAGGTCAGCGTTAACAAGTCCACTTGATTTGACTTGCACCATGCACACTGTTCACTACTCACTGCATTTATGTTACGGTGGAAATAATATATATATATATATATATATATGCCACATTTCTCTCACATAAATCTGAAATCAACATCATCTGCACACTTGTCATCTGTATTTGTTGTTTGTTTTTGAGAAATCTGTAACTCCTCTTCCTGCATTTGATATAAAGGTTATGGTTGTGCTGGGACAAGCTACGTGGCCTATGGTTTGATTGCCAAGGAAGTAGAGAGAGTGGACAGCGGCTATCGCTCGGTTATGAGTGTGCAGTCGTCACTGGTCATGCACCCCATTAATGCCTATGGCACAGAGGAGCAGAAACAGAAGTACCTCCCCAAGCTGGGTAAGATGAGAACAACAATATTTTTATTTATTAATATGTCAACAACAGATAAGTGAAAACTGAAATGGTTTATGGTAATGATATTTTTATTCTGTTCTGATGAGTCCACTGAGCTCCTGGTTTATTCCTGGGTTGTAATCACCCCCTTGATCTCTCTGTCAATCCCAGCTCGTGGAGAGATCCTGGGTTGTTTCGGCTTGACGGAGCCAAACCATGGTAGTGACCCCAGCAGCATGGAAACCAGAGCAAAATACAATCCGTCCAGTCGCACCTATACTCTCACTGGCTCAAAGACCTGGTGAGTAGTTTGCTGTCTATGTGGAAAGTATCGGAGAGGCTTTCTGAGAAAATGTCTCAGTAAATAGCTTCTCATTGGAGAAGAAATGTTGTTGAATTTAGACTTCATTGATATAAACATGGTAAATAAAATAAGAGAAACACTTATCAGTATCATACAGCACCACCATGTTATCTAAAACTTTAGTGAACATGTCTGTGATCACCTGAATAATAATAACACAGTTACATAAAGTATCTGATTGTAATATCAGATTTATTTACACCCAATTGTTCCGACTTTATCTGGTCACAAAGAATAATATGAAAAAAATAATAAGCTCAACAACCATTAGTGACCTTTCAGTGAGCTCAGTTAAACGTTGTGTTCCTTTCTTTCTTTTCGCCTGATTTATTCTTTAAGAATCTTGTGCAACCTTCCTGTTACAAGTTCAAGGTTTTTGTTGTGGCACAGGACTCGATGTGTCATCAGTTGACCACAAGGTGGAGCGCTTCACAGTTAAAGTTCTCTTGGCTATAAAACTGGCATACACATACCAGGATTTACATAGGCCATGTTTGATGATTGGAGGAGTGTACTTATTTATTTTCGATCAATTTTATAACTTCAGGAAAATAAATAAGTCTAATATGTTGTCTGTTCTGTCAACAAATGTGAACAAGTACCCACCATTGTACTGCAGCATTGCTACATATCAACGTTCTTCACTGGCTACAGAAAAAAGTAGTCTTACCCGTTCATACAATAAGGTTTCTCCCTTTCCTTCCACCTTCAGGATCACCAACTCTCCAGTGGCAGACATTGCTGTAGTTTGGGCCAAATGTGATGATGGGAAGGTGCGTGGCTTCATCCTGGAGCGCGGCATGAAGGGTCTCGCCACACCTAAGATCGAGGGGAAGTTCTCCCTGAGAGCCTCCGCCACCGGCATGATCCTCATGGACGAGGTGGAGGTTCCTGAGGAGAACCTGCTGCCTAAAGTATCTGGCCTTGCGGTGAGTGGAGTGAAACGATGAATATTATTGATGCAGTAACGTGTGTATGGACGATACAGAATCATTGTACATCTTAGTTCTATTACATTCATAATATACCCATGAAATAAAGTTGATGATTTAACAACTTGTATATTTCCTAAAGGGATTTTAGCTTAATGTGACACTTAATAAACTTAGAATTGTAGACTACACACAGGAGTAATCATTCATCACACTCACTTTGCTGCTTCCAGGGTCCTTTCGGCTGCTTGAACAACGCCCGTTACGGTATCGCATGGGGAGCTCTGGGTGCTGCAGAGTTCTGTTTCCATGCAGCTCGTCAGTACACACTCGACAGGTCAGATGTCACAGATGAAAATGCATAAGTGTCTTGATCTCCAGTAACTGAAGTCTGAATACTTCAATAAGTTAAAATATTTACATGGTGCAATATATTCCAGCACAATCCGCTAAACGATATTTGTTCATCAAAGTGCAGATTTTTAAATTTAATTTGGTCAGATGTTTTCATGATAGAAGATAACATTGTGTTGTTCTCTAAACCAGAATCCAGTTTGGCGTGCCGCTGGCAAGGAATCAGCTGATGCAGAAGAAAATGGCCGACATGCTGACTGAGATCACCATCGGCCTACAATCGTGTCTGCAGCTGGGACGACTCATCGATGAGAAAAAGTAACTTTATCCTCAAACTGAAGTTTATTAAAGGGGATGTCACGTGGTCCCTCTGACCTCTTTCTGTCAGGTTGAGGGAAATTATTTTCCCCTCTGTGGTTCTCAACAGTGTCAAACTCAAACTATACATGTCATGAAACCATTAGAGAGCAGTAGAGGTTGGCCTCTGTGTGCATTGCATACACTACAGAGATACAACTGACACTGAATCAAAACCGAGTGATCAGAAACTTTACTGTTTTTAAAGAATAATGAGAATTATCTATTATGGTCTGTTCTACTGGCTAAAATGTAAAATCCATCAGCTACAATCCGCCACACAAACAACCCTGTGTACTCCTAATGAAAAACTGCAGAAACAAACATGGTGTTTCCTGAACAGAGCGGCCCCAGAGATGATATCCATGCTCAAGAGGAACAGCTGCGGTAAAGCCCTGGACATCGCCAGGCAGGCCAGAGACATGCTGGGAGGAAACGGCATCGCAGACGAGTACCACATCATCCGCCACGTCATGAACCTGGAAGCTGTCAACACATACGAAGGTGAGGAGGAGGAGGATGAGGATGGAGGGAGGGAGCAGTAACAGAACCGAGTTAGAAGAGTTTAAATTTGGCTTTAGTTCCACATGAGACTTGCATACGTATATTAAACATGTCGAATGTGTCTTGAGTGCATTATGAAGTTAGATGTGGACTGTTGATATTTACTGTCTCCTCTTGCAGGTACTCATGACATCCACGCTCTGATCCTGGGCAGAGCCATCACCGGACTGCAGTCCTTCACTGTGGACAAATAGATCCGACCTCTCAGCGGACACCCAGCCAGCGCGACTCGGGCCAACTCACAAACAGTTTTCAGATAGTTTGGATGAAGTGTCATCTGCATAATGGCAACATTTGTATTCTCTCAGGTTTGTAGAATATATATTGAGTGCTTTATTTTGAGAGAAAGAACAAGTCAAGTCTGTCACCAAACTTGTGAAGTGAAGTGTGATTAATTCAGACGTCGATCTTCAAAGAGGGCTATTTTTCTACTCTCCGTCACAACAATGTGGCAGTGGTTTCTTTTTCAGCTCCCCATTTCCCACTTATGGACTTTCATTGTCATTCACAAACTATGAATAGATCGAATGAGGTCAAGATCTAGATTTATTGTTGGTTACTGATGTATGCAAAGTTGATACTGTAATTACAAAGCCACAAAGCATAAATTCCCGCAACTCATTTGGAATCACCTGCAGAGCTTTTGTGTTTTTAATTTGATCCAATTATGCGAATGTTGTCACTGTATAATTTGGTGTATTTTACAGTTACTATTGTGAGTACTTGTAGCACTTTACTGGCTCTAACACTAAGATGTCATAAGTTTGCATGGTTTTCCAGAGGTCAAAGATGTTGATCCAAGATCTAAATAAAGAAAAGTTATTTAAGTTATTCAAGTGTCTGCATGAAGAATGAAATGCAAGTTGGATAAGGTAAGAAACACCTTTCTAGCCAGCTGTTATTTGATCCAGAGTACATCACAGTGAAAAATCAATCATTATTCTTGAGGTGTTTGAATGTTACCACCATAGGTTCTCCTACACATCTGGAAAGGGGGGGGGGTTCAGATGGTTACAGTCTACAACCTCACGACTAGATGCCACTAAATCCTACACACTTGGTCCTTCAAAGCTCATGTTTTACCGCATCATTCACACTGTTTAATCTGCACAAAAAGTTAAGTTTGGTTTTTAGGTCGTCTAAGGGAGATAAAAAGCATAATTCTCAAAATGTTAAACTGTTCCTTTAAGTGAAGGATCTAAATGTTTCCTGCACCAGTGACGGCTGTTACGAAACCAATACCAAGTAAAAGTTATAATGCAACAAAATCC
Source organism: Seriola lalandi dorsalis (assembly GCF_002814215.2). Taxonomy (NCBI): domain Eukaryota; kingdom Metazoa; phylum Chordata; class Actinopteri; order Carangiformes; family Carangidae; genus Seriola; species Seriola lalandi. The sequence goes on from NW_019525116.1 coordinate 1,790,617, forward strand.
AGGAATGAATGTACTCTACAGAGATCCAGACACACTCCATCCTTTCATCCCTCACTTAAAGACTCTCTCTCTCCTTTTCTACCTCACTTCATGTCCAGGACAGTTAAGGAGACGTGAACCCCACAAAATGTTCTCAGTTCTGAGAAGATAATCTCTGGGTGTTTTTGGTTTTTTTTCTTTTTTTCCTCGTTCAATTTGAATCCATCAGGGCCTGAGGGATGTTGGGGTGGGCAGTGCTGCTGGACAGATAAAGACCTCCATCCTCTCCAGCTTCATTGCATGTCTGCCTCTGCCCCTTTGAAGTGGAGGGTATTAAAGAGCCGGCAAATCCCTGGCCGTACATGATGCCCAGGCGTGTTCTACATGGTGCTTACATAAGGAAATTACTTCTCCATTTTTTTTTTTTTTTTTTTTGGCCAATAGCCTTTCATCTTTTGGGGCATGTGTAGCTGTGACTCACTGTGACAAATTGCACCCCGAGTGGACTGTTTGTTCTGTGTCCTTTCTGTCAGGGATGATGGAGGATGGCGTGGTGGTTCCCTCGTGATGTGAGATGAAATTAATTGTTGAAAGAAAGAGGGCTGCAGTCTCCTGGATTCGCTCGTGCTCTCTCATATCCTCTCATCCACACATTAGCAGCAGCTATGGCAGACTAATACTCAGATAATTAGGATGCTTTTCATTTACAATAATCATCTGGATTATAACCTCAGTCATTTGGAAGCGCTGTCAAAGTGACGCGGCGCTATTGATAAACTTTTGGAGCATTTAATTAGGACACACACACTGATCCTCTGACTACACCAAAAATACAAGATTATGATTTATTTGGGATTTGTGCTGCAGCCTTTGTGGGATAGGTTAAATGCACATCTTCAATTTTAAATGATGCTACATGTCAAAAATTTGCAGATTTTCAACTTGAATGTTGTAATTTCCTGACAATTTTTAATTGACTGAGGAAGTTGGTGTTGCAACAGCGATCAACCTTGATCAAGGTGGCTCAAGCTATGCCATGTTGGGTCCTTGAATTTGTTGAATTTGGGCCTTGAAAGTCCTGGAAAAAGCCTTTTAATATGTGATCATGAAGGTGTTTGACTAATATGTCTCCACCTGGCCAGATGTTGTGAGGATGATCTTGAGCACATCACACATCACACATCAGCTGTCAGACACTGGATCTGACCACTGCTTTGGTGATTAAAGTATTGTTATATGCTGCAGCAGCAGAAATTGCCTCCAACAATAGGACCTGTCCCACACTGCAGACCACTGGGCAGGAGAAACTGTAATACCCCCCTCTTTTGTTTAAAGTTTCAAGTCTATTGTAACACAAATACTTAGGTATGGTCAGACTTATGCTTTGTTGCACCTCTGTAATCACACCCAACAGTGATGTCATGGTGTACACACGACATCTTGGAGTACACTGCGACATCACTGCAGCGAGCTTTTGTTGGCGGCCATTTTCCTCGGACATCAAACTCGGGGTGGGAAGCTGAAATGCTGTGTTGATGTTGTACTGCTGTGCTCCAGGTTGCAAGTCGTATAAACATAGAGATTCTGAAAAATATTTTCAATTTGATGCTTCGCGATCGATGAGTGACGGAAAAGACAACAGATATGCTAACGTTAGCATTCATTCATTTCTTAGCTAACATTACCGTTTGAGAGTGCTACATGACCCAGTAGGAAAGGAATAAATTAATTCTCAAATTACGCAGATCTGGGAAACATTTCTTTCAGCCTGGAAGTAAACCATACTGGATGTAACCAAGCTAGCAATGTAACATTAGCTGACTTGCTATCTTTTCACTTGGTTAAGTTTGCAGTGATACACTTGCTCCGCTGTCATATTACTGTAAATTGATGCAGGTTGATTATGAAACTATATAACATAAGTTAATGCTTAATATTTGCACAAGCCAGTGGATTCATTTGTCATCTGACAACTTTTGTAGAGCCAACATGTTTATTATTATTTATGTTTATTGCAAACTTCACGTTTGCTAGCCTAGCATTAGCTAACAGTGTTTCCATCTGCCCCGTTTATCAATGTGGTCAAAAGGAAAGTGAAGGTAAACAAGTCAAGTTTTTCAAACATCTTGCCATTCTCCCACAGGATTTATTCACAGACATTTAAGTGTTCAAGGTTTCCCACCGTCAGCATGATGTCAGAGGAAAATGGCCGCCGTGTCAATATGGTCTATAAAACTCTTTTTTTAAAGTGACTCTCTTTGCGATTCACATGGTTTTGCTTCATGCTGTTCTGCTGATAGCTGACAGAAATGAAAACTATACGTCAGATTCATGAATTGTGCGCACCTGTGTTCTTAGATTGATGAATGCCAATCTCCTCATGGATTGAAAGCGTGTGCCAGTTGGCCCTAATTAGCATAACGCCCGAAAATGCCGTTAAAAAGGGCGCGAGACTGGAGGCTCGTGTGCAGACACAGACGGAAGTCATAAAGAGACACCGAAAGGGAAAGTTGAGAAAAAGGTCAAAACGAAAATCTAAAGACGAGCACCGGAATCAAAACGCAAAAGCAACTTTAGTAGTTATGAAGTGGAGGTACCGCAGCAGGAAGTGAGCCGCAAACGAGCGGTTAAGTGTTAATGTAGCGTTCATTTATTTTAAAAGAGCATAATGTTTTGTAAAATAACAAAAGCTATTTTTATTAAAATATTATTTTAATTTAAATAATATTATATTATATAACTGTACAACAGAAGAAAATGCAATAACCACTTATTTTGCTCAAACATGTCAGCACTCAAATGTGCGTAAAAGTGCGTAGATTCTGTTCTAAGCACAAATCTCAAATAAGAAAACATTGGTGAATGTCAGAATCTTTGTCGAAAGTGCGTAAGTGGGTTTTAAGAAGAAAATTCTTATTAAGAACTGTTGGTGAATGAGGCCCAATGTGTATTGGTGAATAAGTCAGAAAACACCGTAGTGCAACTTTAAAGTTAATTGTTGTTAAGTTGCACTTTAAGGTATTTTTTAACCCAGCACTTTTAAGTGTTTGAGCAGGTGTCCACTGTCTGCGTGATATACAGGTTGCCACTTTCATTCTCAGGTGAAAATAGTGCATGTGGGAGGAATTACCCTGGTTTAATGATGTTACACCTGAAGCACGGAGGTCATACTGGGGTGTGGGTGTAATAGACTGTAACATGGAGTAACTGTTCATGTTCCTGCCCGCCTCCACACCCGGGCACACACACCTTACATCAGGGAAACTCTAAAGAACTTGGATCAGTACAAATAGCTCTCCACTCATCGGAAAGGACTTGGTTTGTTTCCTACGAGGAGATTTATAGGTAACTTGAAGGAATTAAGGGCACGGTGACAGCGGCAATATACGCAGGAGCGTGTCAGAGGCATGTGGAGGGAGCTGCGGCGCGGCGGGCGGTGGGCGGACCCGACAGCTGATCACTCACGGGCGGCGAGCGGAGCTTCACTTCAGCACCGAGGACAGAGGCGGAGGGAGCCGCTCCTGACCCGAGCATCCACCCCGCGGCTGTTCCACCTGTGGGATTCACTGAACCAGGAAGAAGCATCCCATCAAACACCTTGGATGGATTTGAAGCTGCTGAATAAGGTTGGAGGTGAAATGCAAAGTAATTTAAAATGCTGTTAACCTCTTTTTCGTTTTATTTTTATTTTTTGACATGTTTCTCTTGTTTTCTTTACAGAATTTATCCACTGTCCCACAGCAGTAACTCAGATTTTTGTTTTTTGACTGCTCACTATGGAATATCTCTGTGGTCTTTGGAGGATGGTGTGAGGAGGAAGAAACCAAAGGAGTCCTTCTCATTTGGAATAATCATAAGTCTTTAAACATGAATGGTTATAATTTCACCGGTCTGAACTCCACTGATGAAGCACAGGCTTACCCATACTCGACGTCAATAGACGACCCCCTGTACAGGCAATACAAGCCCCCAGTGAAGGACCTCATCCCTTTGCCAAAGGCGGTGGTGTACCTGCTCATGGCTGCCCTGGTAGTAGTTGGAGTTGCCTATGCTATAGTTGGACATCTCATCAAGGATCTGGCCATTGACATAGCAGGTATGACCTCATAAGAAATTTAATTTAAGATATAGTTACGCTGGTACCACTTTATAATAATACTACCCTTATAAATGATTTATAAATAGTTTACAATTAAGTTATTGTTAACACTTTATAAATCATAAATAAACAATAAAAACAAGTTATAACAGAGTTTTTATACATTTGTTTATATATTAATATATAACTGGTAAAATGAGCTTTATTGTAAAGTGTAAAACATCACTTATTATTCACTTACAAGTTTTTATAACTGGTAAAGGAGTCTCATAGTAACTGAATAATAAATGATTTTTTTCCACTTTACAATAAGGTTCCTTTTACCACTTATACATGTTTGTAACTCATTGGTAAAATAAGGAGCCTGCATCATCGATGTAGGTACGTTACACTTTTATTAGAGTCAGTCCACTCAGGATTATCATTTGTCATGTTGCTCGTGCTCAAATGAAACAGAAACACGGCACATCTGGATGCATGATACTAATGCAAAGACAAGGGGTAGTTTCACATTAGCAGTGTTTCCCACACCTCTGTCACTTGAACTCAAGTATCCCTTCACCAACACCACTATGTTCCAGCTGTGCTCAGATTTTAAACTGGATGTTATTTAACTCTATAAAAGTGGTTTCAGTCATTCAGACTATTACATGTATTTACTTTTGGCTTTTTGTTCATCCAGCTGAAATTATCTCACCATTTATCCACTTTTTAATGTCTGAACATTCATTTATGACTCTTAGCTAATATGATCTATTTCAACAGTTTAGCCATTAGTTTTAGTTAACTGCTAATTTTTCTTCCACTCACTCTCATTCTCAACAAATGTTTTAATGAAATCATATAATATTTTTTTCAAATGACTTGCTGCAGTCAAAAGTACTCACTGGCACATGTACCTCTGGTTGGGAATCACCTCACATCCGTTTGTTATTGGTGGTTTTATTAGATCAAATCTCTAACCAATGCCTCCCTTGTTTAGAATGCGTGTTGGGTCCGACTGGTGATGAAGATATAGACAAAGACAACAACGCGCACCGCATGGCCCCCAGCCATCCTCCCTCTGCACATCCATTTGCCCACAATGCCTTCCACGTGTGGGACCAGGACGACGTGGTCATCTCCATCCCCCACGATCAAAGCCCCCAGACCAGCCCGCTGCTGCTGGCTGCCATTCCCTACATGCCCTCTTTCTTCCCACACACCCACAGCCCGACCAGCCACAGCCCTATGGCCTTCTCTGGCAGCCCAGGACTGACCACGGAGACCAGCATCCCGAGGGAATAAATACTTGGGATATGTGGCGGGTCAAGAGGTCGTTATCATATATGTGTAGAAACCCCCCGTTTCATGTTCCCCTCCTCTGCCAGCAGACATACAATAATACTGGGAGATCATCTGTGTCCTGTCTTACATTGTAAATGAGAAAGTGTCTCACACATGTCGTATCAACAGAAAAGTCAAAGCAAACACCCTGAAGGACATCCCAAGGACACAAAGGACTACTGAAGATCATTGTCTCTGTGTGCCTGAGCTTCACTGAGAAGCTGTTAGACACGTTAGATGAAGTTTAGCAGACACTACATGTGTTCTGGGTACCGTACAGAAAACCTACCGTCTTACTTCTCTGTGGATGAAATAAAGGTTTTTTTCTAAACAAAGCACAATGTCAGAGTGGAGCTGGAGCTGCTGACCGTTCAGTGTGAGTGACTTGTGTTTGTATCAGCAGGGTGAGATTGAAAGATTGTCCATCTGTTGCACCGATATAATCCACCTGCGCAACAAGAGACGAGTGAGAACAGATCACCAGTCGTGACACTTCAGTTACTGCTGTTACTTTAAAGTTCTGAACAATAAGGTTCAGGAGATCAGTATCTGTAGGTGTCGCGTCCACAAAGCTGCTTCCAGCCGGTAAACCAGCCGACCAGCTGGCTGTCTCTCACACTTTGGTAAAATGTTATTTCAAGACACTGAGGGATTAGCTTAAGAGGAAGACTTAACAGAGTTCCAGCAATTCACAACATGTACACAACACAACTTAATCCTGCGGCCTTTATCGCAGGTGTCACGCGCACTCATGGACATCCCCGACACCCCCCCCCCCCCCCCCCTCCCTCCTCCGTCTGGTACGCAGAGCCTATCAGCACAGCTTATAGCACAAAAGTGTATGTGGCATGCTGGGAAAGTGAGCCAAGTTCTCATTTAAGACCAGGTCACTGCAGCTTCTATTCCTGGACGTCATCGTGTGTTCAGCGAGGAGAAAGGAAAACTTACAATGACTAATTTTGCCGCCGCATTTAAAATCCCTTTAATCAAGTCAGAAGGAATTTTTATGCAAATTAAACAAAGGCCTGAAACACATTTGAAACACACAGCTACAAAATCCAGAACACCCTCAGGTTAATGTCGTTTGGCAATATCTTTTATAGAAAGAAGGTGAAAGGATTCTGGTAAATTTAAAACCTTTGCAGACAAATTATTTACAACTCCAGTGTCACGTAATCAGTTCTTGCAGCAGGAGCTTAGTAAGTTAATTCAAGCTCCGAACTGTCTCTGAACTTTAGTCTAGAGCCGTGAAATGAAGGAAATGTCTCTGCTTGTGTTTGATATCAGATGAACTGTATTCAGGGTGTGATTTGAGATGAGGACATCAGGAAGTCACAAGTGAGCCAGACAGTCAGTCATGTTCGCATCAAGAAACACACAAGTCAGATTATATTAGTATTCGGAAAAAACTTTAATTTTGTGTTTCAACAGTTTGTATGCATTTTTCCTCTGTACAAGTCAGTTGTATCTGTAGTAACTTAATGTAAAAAAACAATAGGTCTCGCTGGTCTGTAACAAAGTCAGGACTCACTGATGTTTTACGTAGCAGCAGAGTATCAAGTTCATACAAACGCTGATCCTACAAGTTAAGCCCTTTTAAAACCTGTTTGAGATCTGAATGGAGAAACACCTCCGCCCGCTCGGGTTCAGATGAGCCGTCTGGTGGAGGGATTCCTCAACCGAGAGTCAGATGTTACATAGCAGAGGTAAAGTCTGTCCATCCAAAAATATGAATATTAATAATAGCTGCGTGAAACTCAGGAGTCCAGTCGACAGATGGGGCTGTCGTAAACCATCTGCAGGTTCACCTTGTGTCCCACCAGCTCTCTAATGTTGTTGATGCCGTATTTAATCATGGTCGGCCTGCGGGACAGAGGACAAGTGAGCAACAGTTCATGTTGTACAAAACGCAGCCGTAACAGTGTGTTTTTGTGTTGCAGCTACTCGAGGTCTGACAGGTCAGAGCAAAAACAACAGGATTGGTTAGAAGGGGGGGGGGGGATTACTTACTCAGTGTGGATTATAGAGCCTTTCCCAGCTCACTCACCCCACAGTTATTAGCTGTGACACTCACTTAAACCTCAAATTACAAGATTTAAATTAAAAAAAACTATTCTTCAATCAGCAGCAGTGACCAACAGACGATTAACATGATTTTAATTAGCTAGCAACACACTAATAATGAACATAGTTTATGGTACAACATGAAAAATAGCAATAAATATTGTAAATAGCAAATCCCAATCATGAATACACAGGGATAATCCTCTGCAGACAAACCTAAATATCTGATATGTGGGTCAGATGTGAGCTCAGTGCCTACACAACTACAGGACTCATGACGTCTACAGACGCAGAATCACACACCTACAATCCACACACACACACACACACACACACACACACACAGAGATATGCTCCCATTTTCAAAACCCCCACGTCGTCGAGCCGACATGACGGTAAAATAAAATGCAGGTCAGCTGTGATCGCTTAAAGCTGCAGACGCCCCGAACACTTTAAATTCATATTTGATGCGAGTGTGTGCGCATGCTCACCTCTCCAGAGACAGGCCCCAGGCGATGACAGACACATCCTCAGGAAGACCCATGGGCAGCAGCATCTCTGGTCTGAAGATCCCAGAGTTTCCCACCTCCACCCACTTCTTTAGTCCTGTATGTACGAAATTAAACAGTTGGTGGGACAAACCAAAAAAAGCTTTGATTTAGTCTTAAGTCAAGTTTTATGATAAGACTGTTATTCGAGGACAGAGAACAGCAGCCAGGTGAACGCGCAGCGACACAGGTAGAAAAGAGGAGGTGGATCATACCTTCATGGTAGCTGAACACTTCCATGCTGGGCTCTGTGTACGGGTTAAAGGCAGGCTTGAAGCGCAGTTTGGTAATTCCTAGAAGAAAAACAAATGAGTAATAAGCAAAACTTTTCACATTGACAAAACATTACACAAAAAATTTGATCGGCAATTCATGCTTTTAGTGACACAATGTAGATGATCGATGATTCTGAGCGTTTACACAGATCAATACGCATCAATAAGCACAACTAGCATCTCAGAAACACTAGAGTTGTTAATCCCAATATAAATCCTGACCTAATTTGTTGAAGAACTGATGCAGGATGCCCATGAGGTCTCCCAGTGTGAGTCCGTAGTCGGCCACCACGCCCTCGATCTGGTGGAACTCGGCGAGATGGGTGGCGTCCAGGGTCTCGTTCCTGAACACCCGGTCGATGGAGAAGTACTTGACAGGGGTGAACTTCTCCTGGTGGACAGTTGGAGGAAGAAGAGGGGAGAAGAGGCTCATGGTTAATGACAATAGGTAAGCTATGTGGTCAAAAGTATGCGGACACCTGCAGCTTTCTGCAATTTGGCTGCTGGGATTTTCTTCCCTTTCAGCCAAAAGAGCTTTAGCAAAGTCAGGCATCAGACTCAGATCAGTCACTGTTCCAATTCATAGCAAAGGTGGCTTCACCTTCCAGCTGCTTATTATTGATAAACAGACCACCGTAACCTCCTGAACATTTGAACAAGTGTGTGTTCTGTATGTGCAACTCACCTGCTGTGCAAGTTTATACAACATGCGCGCGCTGACCGCCGTGGTGTGAGTACGGAGGATGTTCTTCTGAGCCTCTTCTATCTTCCAGTCATATTTGTACCTGAAAGAAGCAGGATACCGACTGTTGATCCTGCTGCGGGAAGCAGAGACGGCTATAATGTTACCTGTAACGCAAGCGCTTGATTATGTCTTACCCCTGTGAACCGAAGCCTCCCTCTGAGTGGACCCGCTTCACTCTCTCCAGATAGTCCTGGGGGAACTCATGGGCGAGTGCTGGGTCTGGAAAATGATCAGTGTGAATCACTTGGACTGGACACACAGGGAGAACTGTATCTCTCACACACACACACACACACTCACCGGAAAGGAAGAAGGTGTCGTGCTGGTCTCTGGCCGGATGCTGTTGGGGCTGGAACAGGGAGTCGAAGTTCCAGAAAGAGCTTTCTATGAAGTTGTTGGTCGGCATCTCGGTGAAGCTGCAGAAAAACAGAAATTTAGTGGGGGTGAGGGAGGGGTGTGTGTGTGTGTGTGTGTGTGTGTGTAGGCTTCTTTCACAGCTACTCACCCCATCTCCAGGAAGATCTGCCTGAACTGTGTTCGAACCTTCATCAGCGGGTGCAGGTGGCCACAGTCTGGGGCTACACCCATAGCCTCAAAGTTGTAGGGCTTAAATTTCTTCTCTTTCCAGTTTCCACTTCATCACAAACACCAGAAGAATAAAAAAAAGGAGAGAAGTTAGAGGAGGGAGGACTGTCTGCAGCTTCAGCAAACCACTGTATTTTCCACAATCAGGTAACGATACATAATAATTCCCTTTAAAACCACCATCATCTGAGCATTTATTATCTACAGCCATCAAATCTATGATGTCCACAATCAGTGCAGAGAAATAAAAGCACCATCAATTTGAAATTTGGGCAACATCTGGATACAGCTTTTAACTAAATCCCCTCTATGATATGATTTCATGCAAACCTGAGACGAGAGCTTTTTTCATTCTGCCGACACGTTAATGCCTCCGAATGAAAACAGAATAAGCTGCATGAGCATGTCTGTTATTTATTTATCTAACCTGATTTTCTTCTTACAGATACAGTGCCCATCACAGGGTTCAGATATACATATACACATTTCAGATTTTTGAATGTCATCATGTCAAAATCATAAGCAGCTGTTCACTTGTGTGACTGGTTCAATTAATAAAGCAACACAAGATAAAATAATTAACCGTCTCAAGACCATTAAAAAAAAAAAAAAAAAGGAACTTAAATTTTCCAGCTACTGTCTCAACATGCCAGTCTAAATGATTCAGGTCACAGCATTTGCTCTGGTTACACTGAATGAATGTCCTGCCCTGCCTTTAGGACAAAGTCCTCATCTTTGGACTTGTCCCCTTTTTATGGCCAGAGGTTTTTTCTGTGTCCTTTGTTTGAGACCCTGCACACCGACACTGACCATCAGAGGAGGGCAAACAGGACACCATCTCCAGTTGTGCTCAAATTTATATAAAAGAAAAATCAGACACGATTCAAAACATTTAAAATCTAGTCCATATAAGTAGAGAGTGGACTCACCTGGCAATCATCTCAGGCGTGAGCTCCGTGTCCTGTTTGGTGAGGGTGGTGCTGAAGGAGTTTCCTTTAGTGATCCAGTAATTCTTCACCGTCCTAAAAGCAGAAATAAAAAAAAAATAAAAAAAATGACTCAGAACAACAATAAAGACACTGTGAGTGGCTCAATGAACCATGTCTGTTTCCCTCCAGACGAGAAGCTGAGAACTGAAGCCAAACAGTTCAAACTTGGTTTCATCAGACCAGAGAATCTTGTTCTCATAGTCTGAGAGTTGGAGCGTCCAGCTCTAGTAGGAGTCCTGTTTGTTCCAAACTTCTTCCATGTAAGAATGATGGAAGTCACTGTTCGTCTGAGGAACCGTTAAGAGCAGAATTTCTTTTTTTTGTATCTGTGCGTCGACACAATCCCATCTCTGAGATCTGCAGGCAGCGGCTTCACCTCGTGGTTTGGTTTTGTGCTGTGATCTGCGTCGTCAGCTGTGACACCTGATATAGGCAGGTGTGTGCCTTTTTCTCAATCAGGTCCAATCAGCTGAATTGACCACAGGTGAACTCCAATCAAGGTGTAGAAACATTTCAGAGGTGATCAGAAGAAATGGGAGGGAACTGAGTCTCTAAACAAACAAACAAACAAACTGAGGCATATTCTCAACAACAGATCATTTTAACTTGCTTTTTTCTGGTCACTCAAACAAGTATGAATTGATAATGAAAATAGTCGTTACTTGCAGACTATTATTATTTTTACTTCTTGCCTTAACCAGACATGACGTTACAGTCTGCATCATTTATTTAATGTACGTCAATGTAGAGGATTTAAAAACAGTGAAAAAACAACATTGTGACGTATTCGGTCACTCAGTAAACGTCACTACATCATGTTTTATTACGCTCAGCGGTCAATATTTCCTGGTAAGATCCTCTCTAAGGAGGGTGACGCTTAGTTATATCAGCTTAGCGCATCTGTAGTCCAGCTAACGGTTCATGAGAGATTGTATTTCTGAGTAAGAGGATTTTGGAAGAATGTTCACCTTGGTCTCGATCCAGAGAAGATTTCACTCGTCTAAACGACAACATCCAAAATGTAGTCATCCGTGGACATTGTGAGGTTAATGTTGGTGATTAGTTTTGCATCTATATAATGTATAATGTATAAACAATGTATTTTGAGTATTTAGATTATCTCCATGACAAATTTGAACTTCATGGTAACGTCTTATTGTGTCTATATTTTAAATATCCGATGCTGAATCTGCAACCTGGAGTAGTTAACATGGTTCAGTCAACTTCAATCTCGTGTAGCGGAGGAGGAGACTTGGAAACACACAGTGGCCTCGGAGGACGACCAGCTTTGATTCTTTAGAAATTTTGTTTGGTCATGATGCCAATTATTTCATCCGTTAACTGGTGAATTGTTTTGTCTATAAAATAGTGAAAATGGCCACCACGGTTACCTAAAGCGCAGGGTGATGTCTTCATATTGTTAGGTTACTCTGATATTCTGATCCAAAACAACGCTCAATTTTATATCATATAAAACAAAGAAAAGCATCGCCACAAATCAGAGAATGGTTCAGTCATTTCTGCTCGAAAAACGACTGAAATTATCGTTTCAGATTGAATGAAAACTGAGTCTGTAGCTTCCCCTCACAACCAGAGTCGTTCATTTGCACATCCAAAGAAAATCTGATGATTAGGTCTCTTCTAAAAACGGAGGCTTTAGTTATCAGGGACCTCAAATAGTGTTACGTCACGTCCATTTAACTTCGTGGCTCTGCACTAAGCCCTGATACCGACATCACCCTGACATGTGGCTGTTTGTTGAAGGAATTAAAAAGCCGCAAAGACACATGAGGGATCTTCAAACTGTCCCAAAGATCTTTCCTCACAAACCCACACAAGACATTCTTCTCACACAAGACTAACGTTGCATGCTGATAGGGTAATGAATGAACCTGCAAAGTTAAACTAGTTGATCTCACGGCTGTGTTACAAAACAGAAGGACTCCAATCTGCCCCCCGTGTGATGAAATGTCGGTCAGCTGCTGTATTCTCAGAAGCAAACCCATATTTTCTGGCAGGCTTGGGATCATAAGGAGTTGCAAAACACTGCTGGCAACAGGAAACCACAACTATTCAATGAAGCCGTTAATAACGTTTATGGATGGCACTGAGCCACAACAAAGCTTCTACTGCCACCTACTGGCAGACAAAGGAGCACATTCAGCATTTACGTCTCAAGGTCTGTGGGACTTACACTTCAGAGAGCAGCTTCCTCTTCTTCAGCTCATTCTTCTCCTTCTCTTCCAGCTGAGACGTGTTGCCTTTCTGTACGAGGAGCAGCTTCTGTCTGACCTGGTCCTCTATGCTCTCCACCTGAGCAACAACACATAACACAACAAACACACATACCACTTATTCATGGGGACCGCCGATCACACGAGGCACAAGATAGCAGGTTGTTATAAAGAAACACATACAGTCCTGAATATCCTCGGGCCGCCCTCGTGTGCCTTGTCCACTCTGATCCACTTGTTGGACATGGCCTTGCTGAAGCCGATCTTCCCAAAGGACAGTTTCTACACAGGGACGAATGAAGAAGTTCATCAATGTCACTCAAAACACACAGTAGAAAACACAACCTCAAAGTATTTGTTATAAATGAGCTGTTCAAAATTAGAAATAAAAATGTCAGCATTTAGGATCAAAATCTCAGTTGAGTGAGTGTTATTAACTTTCAGTTTTTAGCTGCGATTAAGGGAGGCAAAGGTAATTGGACACAAGGAAAATAATTTCAAAATAAAACAGGAAATCATAAATTCAACACCAGTCATTTTAGGGGCAGATCATGACAATTAGAGTATCAAGTTCCTAACTTTATATGGTAATAATAATAAAAAATAATAAGAATAATAATTTTCTTCCTTTAAATTCCACCAGGAACATGATAGAAAATAATCTCCCAACACTGTACACCCTTTCATCTAGGGGGTTTAAATCTCAATCCACTAACACCTGTTTAGTTGTGACTGTAAACTGTAGTGATAAAGTTCAATTAAACTTTTATTTGTTCATATGGTAAATTATCTAAAACATAAATCTCTCACGTTATTGATGTTCAAACAAATCTTAAAAACTGAATCTTAAAACTGTCTTTGTTGAACCACCATTGTGACTGAATCAGTAGCTTTTAGCAGTGCAGCACCTTTCACTGCTGTCAGCTAAAAGCTTATAAAAGACAGCTAAACTTTAATTCTTTAAAAGGCTGGTTTTTGTGTACTTGTCCTTTATTTTTAGTATTTTGGAAAATTAGTATTTCACTTCAGTGTTTTTTTGTTTTAAGTGTCCAGTTTTCAGAGGTCAGTTGAATATTTGGGAGTCATTTTCATCCTTCCCCTTCGTGTCCACAGCTGAACCCACATTAAACTAAATGTTCACACGAGCTTCTCCCTCAGTTTCAGTCCTGCAGGGGACGGGTCACTCGTCCACCGGTCGCACTCACCATGAGCTCACTCTGTGCCAGACCCTCCACCGGGACGGAGTCGAAGACCCGGGCTTCCTGGCTGCCTTGGTCGGCTATCTCCGTGCCCTCATCCGTCAGCTCCCAGCGCTTGGAGGAGCGCAGCTCGGCTGAGATTACCTGGACAGAACAAACATGGCTGTCACCTCACCTGTATGTCACTTTAATGGTGTAAATATACATGTTATTTGACCCAGTGTATTATACTGCACTTTAGTGTTCTCACTACATCGAGCTTACTAAACCGGTCTGATTGACAGCTCTCGACTCTTTAAATTTGACGTCCTTATTGCATCAGTCACACTAAATGAACAGTGTTGACGGTGACAGTCGGACTTCCGTCGCCACTCATCCCGGGAAACTCACGTCGCCGACGGCCTGCAGACTCTTCACGGCTCCGACGATGACCTGGTGGTCCAGCCCGAGACTGTTAGCCACTTCCAGGCTGTCCACGCCATCGTCCGCCTTCTCAATCCGCTGTAGAAGCGTCTCCACCACACCGGTGTCCGCCATGCTGGAGCCCTGCGAAGCAAAGAAGGACCGGATGTGACGTCGTTGTCCCAAAGGCCGAATATACTGAAGTAGCGACACGTAAAAACAGAGGAAACGAATTACCGTAAATACTGTTGTCAATTTATTTTTCCACCGCCCGTAAGGTAATTTGGGGGAAAAAAGTTTATTTTCGGCATCCTAGAACATCAGAAACTGTTGAATCTTCCTGTTGGCCAAATTTAAATTAAATAATTAAAATAAAAAAAATAAAATAAAAAATAAATTTATAGGATATTAATTTTGATTTGCATGGATTTGATTCATTTCTGTGTGAATTGATGCTGGGAAAATTATAAAAACTAGTATTTTATTTAGTCTTCATATGAAATTTAATCAGCTGTATTGTATCACAAACATATTGATCAGATATCAGATATTTCGGGACTTAATTGTGGTCACCTACTGTATCTACAGTTACTCTAATAGGACACCTTTTCTCAGGCCATAAATTTTCCACTTTTTATTAATAGTATCATTGGTACAAATACTTGATACTTTAAAGTCAAAACTCTGATTAAGACCTCTATTCAAAATAAAAATCATTTATTATTAATACAAACACACTTTGTTATACATTAACAAGAACAAATCCCACCCAATCAAAAAGCTACACTGAGAAATGTAGATTTAACATCAGAATGTTTCCAGTAATTTTCAAAATGATTTATTAAAATAACTACATCACGTTAGATTTAAAAAAAGAAAAGAGAGAAAAAAAAAAGCCCAAATTACACGCAATGAAGAGACCAAGCTATTTGGGTCTATTGAATTGTTACAAAAAATACAACAACCTTTGTAGTTTCAAACTACAAGATTTTACTAGTTTCACATGAAAAAGAAAAAAGCTGTCCACACAACTCTTTATAAGAAAGGAAACCGAGTCAGAGCTAGTGAGTAACTTGTAACATCAGCCTTCATATTGAGTGATGAGGATGAGGACTGGTAGCACAGATAAAAAAAAAACAAAAAAAAAAAACAAAAAAAAAACAACTTAAAAACACAAGACTAAGCACTGACCAGACCACTGAAACAGACCACTAAATTCAGCCATAACTCAGCTCCAACACTTAAAAGTCCAGACATTTCATTTTGTGCCCGCATGTGCTACATATAAACCGAAAAGCACATAAGAAGCAAACATGGAAAAGAGCACAGGCAAGCCGTCGATCACTTTCTTTGGAGAAGGTTTCAGACACTGATGCGAGTGCTTGGTGCCCATGATTCACAGAGGGAGAGACATAGTCTATCTGTACTGGTAATTCATGCTGCCGTCTCCTCTGCCGTAGCCCACTGGGTTGTGGTATTGAGAGTGGTTGTTGCCGAAGCCCTGGTTGCCCCCTCCTCCCTGTGCGTTGTAATTGGACTGGTTGCTGAAACCTACAAGGAAAGAGTGCGACAGTGAAAACAATTTCTGAAAACTTAGAATCAAAACAATACAGAGGGACTTATGGAAATCTAATATTGGTTGGAGACTGTACACTGAGATATCTATTGCAATTCATGTGATTTCATATGAATAAAGCATATTGTCATCTTAATTTAATAAGATCCTTTCACGAGGAAATATTTTTAATGTTGAAGTCTATTTTTTCATAATTACTACATAAAAAATTATGTAGTTCTGAAATGTATTACATAATCTTGTTATACCAGAAAATGTAATCACTGACACGTTAAACCATCTCCTTGATGGTCTTAAATGTGCTTAAATGCAGTCAGTCAGTCATAGCTTTTCTCTATTTTTTTTTTAAGACATTCTGACAAAATGTGTTTTTCAACTTCTGAAAAAAGTTCCCTTAACTCACCTTCATAACTGTAGTCTTGGCTCCCTCCAGCACCCCCCGTCACCTGGCTCGGGTAGGCAGTGCTATAAGAGTACCCGCCCGTTGCCCCCTGGTTCTGGCTGAAACTCTTTTTTCCCTGGCCATAACCCTGGCCATACTGGTTATAGGAGCCCTGCCCCGAGGGGCTGCTGGACTGGTAACCCCCTGCAGATCCACTGTTTGCCCCTGGGGGGCCTGGAAAGGGTGACTTCCCTCCCTTGTGCATAGGGGGTTTCTTTTTGGGGGCCTTGGTGGCAGAGGTGGCAGTGTAGGCTCCGTCATTCTGGTAGTATGAACCATAGGAGCCCTGTGCTGATCCTGGTGCTGTGCTGGGTGGAGGGCCACCTGTTGGGCTGGTTGATGCCCCGGCTCCTCCATTTGTGCCACCATTGTTGTAGTAATCTGGGAAATAACAGCAGGGCACAATCTTAAAATGGGTATAATTTATAATTAATGATATATTTTATCATCTACTACTTATATATTTGCCCTGTGAGATACACTCAGGTTTAATTAACTCAGAGCCTGGAGTAAGACAGTAGTGAAGGATGACATTTATTAAAAAAAAAAGACAAAACATATAAAAACAGCTAGAGCAAGAAGTCTCCCCTTCCCAAACATACATGAAATTTTCCATTTCAGCCAGTCTGTGTGCAAACCTAGTGCCAACAGCCTCAGTTCATCAGTGCCTGATGTTGTTACAGATGGGATACTGCAACTACCACACACTGCCAACGTTAAGACCATCATGCATTCAGTGTAGCTATGACTAAACAGTGTTGCTGATATGACACAGAAACAGCAGGTTTTACATAAACAGTGTGGCCATTTTTTTCCAAAGCAAGACAGAAAATACAAAATCAGCTTAATGAATGGAAGTGACAGAAAGGCATTAGAATGAGATAAAAAACAATTCATGATTTTCTCAGTTTTCTCGTCTAGGTAAACAGTATGGAGACAGATAAGAAACCAGGCTGTTGCGGTCTTGACATTAATCCAAAAAAAGGCAGTTACGTTGTCCAGCTCCCACAGGCTTTCACTTAATCATGATCCAGAAACAAAGCCGTGTCCCATGCCTGACACATGGAGGCAATCTACAATAAATCAGCCCTGCCGTCTAGGGAGGTCCAGGTGTTCAGGTACATCCACGGCAAGTTGAGAGAACAGAAGGCGACTTATGGCCACGTGCATGCAGTGGCAGACCGTCTCCCCGAGGTATCAGGATATGACAAGTGGATTGGCAAGACGGGGCGGAGATGTTGTTGTCACTTTATTCCCAGGGTTGCGGACTTGGTGGTGAAGGGAGTTCATGATGCTGCTGGAACACTATTGTGTATTTTGTCCATGTTTTTATCCTCTCTAGAGGACTGTTTTTGATTTTCTAAGACTGGGGAAGATCTATGTCGCAAACTCGTGGTAGCCATAGCAGTCTGAGACAAAGTCACCTAAAGAGTGAGACAGGGCAGAGAAGGGAAGAAAATATCAAAATTAGATTTGTTTATTTTTTTCTGCCATAAAAAGTGGCAGTCGAATGACTCATTTGGTCAGATTGTGTTTAAAAGTGAGTTGTTGGGTTTATTTTATTTTATTTTTTTTAGATTTCTCTGCTCCTGTCACGCTCAGGTAGGTCAGTCCTCAGAACAGGCTGCCAGAAGGAAGAAAGGGGGTTCTCATAAGAGGGGGCTTGTCAAAAACAGATTCAATCCTGTGGCTTAAAGCAGAGAAATGTAAAATCATTGAACTGGGAACATCCCAACATGTTTAAGTATTAATATATGGTCTTGTTTGCTGTATTCTGGCAAGAAACTGTTTTCTGTATTAGGCTACATTCTCTGTTCAGGTTGTGAGAGCACAGGTGAGAAGTGGTAAAGGCCTTTTTTTTTTTTTTCTCTCCAGAGTCCTGGGGAGATGCACCATCCCGCCGCAGGACACATCATCATCTATGCTGACACAGTGGCTCACACATTTGTTTGCATTTCTCTCTGGGTAAATGAAAGCCTAACCTTCTTAAAAGCAGCACAGAAAAGAGCACATATCCA
Organism: Seriola lalandi dorsalis; assembly: GCF_002814215.2. NCBI lineage: Eukaryota > Metazoa > Chordata > Actinopteri > Carangiformes > Carangidae > Seriola > Seriola lalandi. The sequence continues at coordinate 1,809,098 of NW_019525116.1, forward strand.
GTCAAACCAGGATCATAAAAGGTGAAATGAACACTCACTGTATCCGGAGTTAGCATTGTTCCCGTAACCGTATGTTCCGAAGCCGCCTGGAATGAGACACGAATTTAAATTTAATCCTGTTAATTATGTCTTTTTTACCGGTATATACAATACGTCTGCTACAGAAAGAGTGAGTTTTTACCTCCTTGGCCGTAGCCTCCTCCATTATTGAAGCCCCTGCCCCTTCCGCGACCTCGTCCTCCTCTCCCTCTGCCTCTGGGCGTAGCTGCGTCTCCGCCTCCAGAAGCTCCCATCATGCCAAAACCTGGAGTGTGCTAAAAGAGGAAACAAACTTTGGGTTTCTCATCAACGTCGCCATTAAAGATGAAATCTAAATTCATCTCATAAATATAAATTATATATAAAACCTTCTTTGCACATATTTGAGGAAACACTGTTTTAGATTTTTAAGTTTTTTGGTGGGCGTGTCCCTCAGCAGTGGTTGACTGACATGTGGCGTCCAGCATTAAGAGACACCGTTAACTTTACACTGCTACTGCAGTTAACCTGTGTCGCCTATGAATGTTGCTGCAGGGTGTTTTTGTCCTTCCACACAGTTGGTTACGTAACATTAGCAATTGAAACCATCTGTTCCATCTAACAACAACAATTTCCGAGAAGAATCATGCTGTTAAATTTGTATTTCACTCAGAAAGTAATGTTTCGTCCAAGTAAGCTTTACAAGTTTATACCTGATTCATGTAATAAAACAAAATTTGCTTAGCTTGCTTAAAATTAGCACCCACTAAACATTCCTTTTTATTTGTTGTATCTCAACATCTGCTGAGTCATTGGCAGCTCTCACACACTCAACTCGTCCGACATTACACAAAGGAGGGGGGGGTCTAGCTAGATTAACCATCTCTTCTTTAATGGACCCAGTTTGTGGCAATGTGTCGTCCTTTAACCTCAGCATGTTACTCAACAATTTGAATCGCGACACGGATTAACTCATTAAGCTGATGCTGAAATCACATATACAAAGATGTGAGCCTGACTTGATGCTTACCATGGGTGGTCCCTTTTTCTTTTTAGCCGCCTCGGCAACAGAGCCTTCGGGGAAGAGCCGCTCCAAAGCAGCCAGGGCAGCATAAGCCTTAGCCACCTTCTTATTGGATCCTGTCCCCTGGAACTTCTGACCGTCAATCTCCACCTCCATGACAAAGCGTTTGTCATGGCTGCCACCAGTCTCTGAGATGAGCTCATACTTGAGGCCACGACGTTTCTCGTTCAGCTCCATCACGGGGTTCTTGCCGTGTTTAGTCAGGATTGGTCCCTGTTGACGAGCAGTCTGAGAAGAGAGGGAGACGGTCAGTAAAATAAGAGCATTCAGCAGCAAAAGAAAAATCTCCAAAACACAAAAAGGGAGTAGCTTCATACCTCTACTGCATCAGTGGCGTCTGCACTGGCTGCTCCCGTGGCAGCCGTGCTCGTTTCAATAGGCGTTACTACTGGCCTCAATTCCTCCACAGCTACAGCCGTCTCCTCTGATTTTACCGTCTCAGCAGTCTTTAGTTCCACTCCCGTGGGCAGACCCATGTCCTGCAGGACCTGAAATTGTCCACAAAAAGACTCACTGCTGTTTAAATATCCAGGGAATGTAAATAAAACTGTGACATGGCAGAAAAACAGAGGTCAGAGGAAATGTTAAATCCTATCATTTATTTAATAATTAAAGTCCCACTGCACATGCTGTGCTCACCTTTACAGCTACATGTAGCTTGGCAGTGCGCTTGGATGGACCGGAGGCCTCAAAGGTCTTGCCGTCCACTTCTACGGCCATAGTGAAGACTGGAACATGAACTGGGCCAGTCTGGGATATGAGTTTGTACTGGAGACCTGGCTTCAGCTGATTGAGCCTCATCAGAGCGTTCATGGCCTGGGGAGGCTCGGCCTTCTCCTCTGGAGCTGGGGGGGGGGGCAGAATGAAGGTATTATATGACCCATTCTTTGAACAGCACCATATGCGTAGATATCCAAAGAGATGTGACCTCCTCTTTCCATCGTTCGCTGCTTTTATCGTATGTTTTCGACCGCTCTAATGTGTTGGTCAATGATAATTTCATGTCAGATTGATAGTTGTGATTGTGTTTTAGGTAACTGCCAACAAACACAAGAGCTAAAAAAGAGCACTTACATTTCTTCTGTAGCTTTTTCTTCTTCTTATTGGGGCTCTTGTCATCAGTTCCCTCCTCTTCCTCAATGGGCCTTTTCATTGGTGGGGCATATGCCGTACTGGGTGGGATTTGTACTGAATAACACACACAATAAGTGCCATAAGAACATAGGCACATACACCATAATATATAATCAACAGGTTCTGGTGTGACTGTTGTGGATTACTCAAATATCACAGGTAAGCCCATTTTACCTGTGTAATCAATCGGAGTCTCACTACGAGGTTTCTTGGGCATCTTAGAGGGAAGGGGATCCATTCCAAGCACTTTGTGAAGCTGTCCGAAAGCTGACAACCTTAAGGCATGCTGGAAAAACGACAGGCAGTGTGAATTTCACTTTTACTCTAGTGAAAGCACACACACAAATTCTTTTTTTTTTTTTTAATCTTACTCACTTGTGCACTTGCTGTGATGTCTTCTCTCTGCTGGTGGTCCAAGTGACCGATAGCATCTGTGGCCTCCTTCTCACATGGATCAGAGATTCCAGCCCCATCTACAACACAAAGCAACGAACACTTAAAATGCAATAGTGCATTAAAACAAAGTTACACACACACACACTTAGAGAATAGGCTCCAGACACATACCTGCCATGAGGATTCCTGAAGCCAGACACTCTAAAACTCTCCTCAGAGCTTCTCCTGCCCCCATGGGCCGGTTCCCTGTACCAATGGCTTTCTCACAGATCAGCTCCAGGGGCTGCACAGCAGGGGGAGAGAGGGAGACCGTGTTCAACGATGCTATTTTTAAGCTTTGGCTCCTAACACAGAGAGATTCTAGGTCACTGCATTAGATAGTATCTCAACAACCGTGATGGTGGTGCTTTGCTTTTTCTTGTTGTTGTATCCAGGCAGACAAAGGTTTATCAAAGGGTTGTGTTGAGGTTAATAAAGAGGGCTTTCAAGTTTTGAGCAAACAAATCAGGCTGAAGAAAACAACCTCCTACATGTTTCACACTTCCCAGAAGCCCACGACCAGCGGAGCTTTGGCATGCTGAAGCTGTACAGGGGAGGTTTTCACTCACCCAACCTCGAAGCGGGGCCCATGTAGGGACGCGGGCGCACAGGTCCCTTAGTATCCGGATGACAATGACACAGGAGCGGAGTCCATTAGCTCTGGCCTGGAGACACAAGCAGGGAAGGGGGGAGGGAGGGGCACGAGGAGGACAAGCAGCCTTAGTCATGAAGAAGACCATGTGGGGTATAGAGCAAGATAAACATCCAAATTAATGGAAATAAATAAAAATGAAGCCACACAGACTAACAGCTTAGCTTTGTCATTATGGAAATGTTCAGAGATAGTGGAAGTTAGAATAATGTTTGATCACTTTGTTGCGAGACCCTACTTATAACCTTTCACATTTATGGCTGTGAGTCAATAGCCAACATGATTGATGGAATAGTTATCAGACATAAAACATTTGTCTATAGGAAAAAAAAAAAAAAAACATGCTTAAGATCAAGAGGAAAAGAGTGAAAAAAGCTACCTCGAACTTAATACCAGCTTTAAAGTGAGAACCAGGTGAATTACTCAAAAAAGGAGGTGCTGATTGGTGCTGTCATTGAAAGGGGTAATGGTTAAGTTAGTGACAGTTAAAAACTATGACTCAAGGTGCAATATTCCTGTTGATTTTGTGGCACACAGAGTAACAGAAACAGCCAGAGAGCAGGAAAAAGTTGAGGCCACATACTCTACAAAAAACAAGCTGCAGAGATGGAGCACTGATTGTTATAGTGTGAAAGCCAAAGATGACACAGGCCACAACACTGTGATGAGTTATTATCAACATGGTTCACTACGAAAGACATTTTCTCTCCAAAACTACAGAATGGGGCAGCAAAAAGTGCTCTACGAGTAGCTTGCATTAATGTGAAAATAACAACAACTCACTCACACCAACGCTGAAAGTATAGAAATATTGCACCTGGATACATGCCGTATTAGTCCCAGATTTTTTGTGTGTGCTGATTTGAGTTAAGCAGCTCTGTGGGAGACTAATGAACTCAGGGACTAAAAAGCAGCAATGAACATCTTTTAAAATGGCACTGCAATAGAACCTGTTAAGTGAGCAAAGCAACTCTACAACAGTGTAATGACAAAGGTTTCCTAAGAAACAAACATCCAGATCATCAAATATTACTACAGGAAGTACACTTCAAAGGAGTAAATAAAGAAAAAAACACATGAAACGCCCAAATAAATGACAAAAGAACATACAGCATAGAACCAAAACTCAAAACTACTTCTGTTTTAGAGACAAATAAAGACAAGATCCAAACCTGGAACCACTTAGCGTGGCGGAGAGACGCCAAGGCAGTTAGGCATTTCTGCCTGTCCAGAACATCCGGGGGATCGTTGACTGAAAGCGTTTCTATTGGCAGGGGGAATAAGAAGACAAGGTACAGTTTGACCAAGGGGAGTTCTGTCAGCCGGCCAGGGGGAACACAGGCAGCCTTCCCAAACCACAGGCAGGAGGAGGAAGGGGAGGGGGGCCCCTCCACTGGAGAACCATCAAACGCTCTCAACCTCCCAGTTAATATGGTTTTTGCACGACCCGGCACACAATTATTTAACTTAAAAACCCCACCGGAACGACAGTATTGTAAAGTGGGTTATAAATGGACTTAGTAAAAATAAAAATTGTTGAAAAATTCCTAGTATTAAAAAAAAAAAAAAGTGCATTTATTAAGAATAATTGGTTGTATCAAATGGGAGGTTGTCTCTCCATGGTTGCTTCAACTCAAATGGACGCTTCAGTGATTAAAAAGGTCTGCTTTTCTTTTCTGACGCTAACAGGAGGTAGAGCCCCTCCCCTTTGCCCCTATACTGGGTACACTGCACTTTGCCCCTTCCGAGACAGAGAGCGGCCAGTTGGTCAAAGGTCCAGCGTCCCTAAAAATTGACAAACTAGAAGGCTTGACAGAGAGAATCAGAATTGGAACCACAGGCAGAAGTTATCAGATGCACAAAAAGTGGGTATCAAAACAAGTCCACACTGCAGCAAAACTGATGGCTTTAAAAAAAAAAAAAAAAGAAGACCCAAACTGGGCATCACTGTTAGCACAGGGCTACAGATAAGGTCAAAGTTCAACACCTGCTAAAAAAGATCCTCACTTCTGTTGAGATCTCTCAAACAGAATATCAGCTACTGGAAATCTTACTTTGTTTTTGTATAGCTACAATTAAGCTTATATAATTAGTGTATTACTACCTAACAACTGGTCCTGAGAGCGACTGGACACAAAATGCAGAATCAAAGTGTCGCTTGTCGTTATCTGTAACCCTGAGCCTTCCCTGCTAAGGAACATCAGAGACAGTCAATAGCCCACTGCTGGGTCTTACAACCAAGGACAGTTTCACCTCATGTTTTGCTACTCATTTTTGCTGCAATGCAAACCGTTCATCATCAATGATAAAACACATGCAAACAAAGTGGTCTCTCTTTTTTGTATTTGGTTAAATTCTCAGTAAGCCTTCATTTCGTTGGTGACCTTGATCATTAAGGGGAAGAGAAAGCCATGTCTTCAGCAGTCAGTAAAACTACCTGCCCTATACTGTATATTGGGCCATCAAAAATGTACAATTACATTACATGGAACTACGAGAGTGGCTAGAGAGCTATAAGCATAGCACAGTTTTATTATGTGACTGCATTTCTTGTCCCCTAGCTCCATTGAAGGCCCAATAAACAATATCTGTCTAGCCTGTTAGCCTGCCTGGCCTCCCTACTGGAGGCAGGGCGCCACTTAAGAAAAAACCCTGCGGCCCTGGTGTCGGAGCTTACCTCCGGCGGCAGCCCTCTCAATCTCCTCACGAACCAAAGGGGATGTCAGGTGTATGGTGAGGGTGAGAGGGGGCTCTTTGGAGTTCTTGATGACGATACTGGCCTCGCGGATGTGCTGTGTCACCACGTATTTGTCTTCTATGATCGGCTGTGAAAGAGCAAAGTGTTTGTGACATCAATTAAAACCCAAAGGCCCATTAAACCATAAAAAACTGCTGCTAAATCAAAGAGATACTTGAACATGAGTAGTTTGATTCATTAATATTTGTTCAGGTCCGGATCTAATACTTTGCAGACTGTCACACCATTAACAAGGAGGTCACAGTCAACAACCATCATCAATGCAGTAGCGATAGAAATCTCTGCCAAACAAATGCACTGATATTAAGTCTGTTACTAAGGTGTAATTATGTGGTTTAGCCATGTTGTGTACAGAACTACAACAGCAGATTCCTCTCTCATGTCACAACATGCAGCCAGAGATCAACTGTAATAGCAGTCTGATATGATAGGTATGAAAATTAGCGTTCAGTTTATAAATCTGCAAGATGATTAGCCTAGCACAGATACATTGGTTTTGGTTTACAGTAAATGTTGACTGATAAGTAAAAAGAGATAGCACAAAAGAAATACCAGGGAAATGTTTGAGGTAGTCTAGCATCATCTCTGAATGTTGTAATGATACTTTTGTACAATAGTATTTTTTAGTGAACTTTAGTTGTAGTTGTATGAGCAGCAGGTTTCCCAGGCTCTCAATCTTCTTCTTTCCTGGGAGAGGTGCAGATTTATTTAGTCTTATCTCAGAGGAGCTCGTGTTCACGGACAGAATGCATTAACTTACAATGTCTTAGTATTCCTGTGCTACAAGAGGGGGCAGGTAACTGGTTTACTGGCCATAAATAAAACTTTCACACAGATATATCACAGATGATTGAATGCTGCAGTCAGGACCATACTTGTGGTATTGTATATTTTTTGTATTCTTTTTTCTGTTTCCTTCAATACGATTTAACTCAAAAGACATCAAGGCTCTCTGTGTATTAGTTTTTCCTTTATTCATCAACAGCCTTATTCAGAAAACTGAGGGCTCACCCAGGATCACCGACCTGCTCTCTGCAACTCCTGGGGGAATTTCTCTCTGTGCGCACCAGGCAGTCATTAGCACGGAGGAAACCTCAGGCCAACATAATTCAAAGGCTCTGGAAATGCCCTGGAAAGTTCCCTTGGGCTGCTGGATAGTGGCGAGTGATCCCTAAATGAACCTATCATCATTATTAATATATTGTGGAACTAGTTAAGTAATAGTGAATAACACTAAGTGAAAGAACAATTGTAGTTTGTTGATGACCCCTGAGTTAATCTAAAAAAAACTAGCATTATTGCTTTATGGTTGTATGCCTCCGCCAAACAACCAAGTTGCAGGAAATACAGTCACAATCTCCCCTTCCTGGGTGTTTATGTTAAACTGTGTCATAATTTGCATATGGATTCTTAAATTATGGTAAAAAAAACAAACATGTTTTGTATTTTGCTTTGACCGCCAAAATCAAACCAGTTCATCCTTGAGTCCAAGTGGCGGTTTCTGCAAAATTTGAAGAAATTTCCTCTAGGCATTACTGAGATATCACGTTCATGAGAATTGGACTTACGTATACCTCCTTCTGCACTACGCCATTTTGTGATGATGTGGGTTCACTTTAGTGAGGTCACCCCTAAAATCTAATCACTGTCTGCACCGAAGATGGGATTCATTTTGTAGAAGACACAAACAGCGGCTAACCCCTCCTATTTGTAGGGATGTGATACTGAACCATCACAAGTAACTACAGAAATGTTTCAGCAGGTGAAATCACTAGAAAAATCACAAGCCATGATACACTGCAGGGCTTGACACTTACTCTTTTCCCCAAGGAGCACATGCATTTCTAAGTAGGAAAATATAGGAGCGCATTAAGAACTTTAGAGGTGCAATGAAAATATATCACCAGTATAAATGGTATGAACACCTCTATAATAAAGTAATTCTTCTTAAGAAATGTCGAAAAAGTCTAACTCAGTCCATTTAGACAGTAAAAGTGGTGTTTAGACAATTTATATACAGTATATAATAACCTTATACATCTACCAGAAATATTTTAATTACCTAGTACTTTGCGTAACAAAAAACTCCTCCTCTCTTACATCTCCCTCTTCATTACCTACAGCTAATCCTTCCTGACCGTCTCTTGCTGTTTTAACTGCCACAGCAGCTCTGGCTGAAGCCTTGAAATATTCAAAACAAATTATTTGCATATCTAAATCACACTGATCGGCTCATTCAGATTTCCCGCATGTGTTTTCCTAGGTTTCTAAGTGTGTTTGTGTCTCTAGCTACTCTGTTTTGCTAATATGTCTTTTTCAGAGTGTCTTTCTGCCTCCTTAGGTAAAGCTCTTTTGAGTCTGAAAATATTTTTCAATATTCATCTGATTCATCAAATTTATTTTCAATCTCACTCAGCAGGTATCAGGATTTACAGTTCTTTAATAATTTATCATTAGGGATCTTCTTTGGAAAAAAATGTATGTTATGTGCTTATGTAAAAAAAATTATATTGGCAAAAAATTATATTTAGACAGTCAAATATAAATTGGTATTGGTCTCAAAAACCCAGCATCAGTCAGGCTCTAATGAACATGTGTGATCATGTGATTTTGCACACTGAATGAACTGAGCTTTGTTCTTACCTTGAGCTGTGTAACAAGATTTTCAGACACTTTCTTCAGCAGACTGATGGTAGGTTTGTCCTTACAGAGGAGCACCAGCTCCAGGTCCAGGTCCCCCTTCAGTAGTAGCCCCTTTGCAACCAGGCCCACCCTCATTACACCACGCAGAGAGCGGGTGGCCTGATCTTTGTGCTCACTTTCCAGAAAAACGAGATGTGATTAGAGAAGATGCATTCGACCATTTTTACGGCCTGGCTATGTTTTTTTTTTAACTGAATATGAGAAATGACACCCCACCTTTCCTTATCAGTGTCAGTGCTGTCAGAGTCTGATTTCGACGTTCCCTTCTCCTGCTTATCCAGCCAGTCGGACACAGCCTTGAGGGCTCGCTCTGTGTAAGATACCATGTTCTGTACACTTTCTAGTTCCTCCTGAGTTGGGTAGATGGCAGAGTGTTTGGCCATGACATGGCGATCATCGTTCATGAAGACGCGCATGGAGCGGTGCCGCATTGGGGGAGGCTAGTGGTGAAAAGAAACAACATGAATTGAGGAGAAATGGGAGTTTCCTGCTGTGGCAGGGGTAGCAGCGACTAGTTCACCCCAATTCACACCCTAAATAGTGCATCACAAAAGCATCCAGGTGGGATGTTTTTAACTCTGTCATGGTGCAAAGCAAAATCTGACATCTGCCTTTGATAATGCATCACTGTGCTTAGAGATGTCCTGGGAGAATTAAACAGATCATTACTAATTATACAACAGAGGCCTCTCTCACAAAGCAGGATTACTGAGTTATCTGGGTAACTGGACAGAATAAAACCCAGAGCCAGCTCTTTCAACTTCAATCCTTTTTGTTGATTTGTAAACGTTCCAGGTTTTATTCAGAACAGTTATTTATCTAACTTCATTAATCCGTCTTTATGAGGCATTTATAAAGATTAAAAAGGTTCTCCTTTATCATAATGACCGCACAGCTTTCTCTGCCACTCACTTGTCTTTGATTAATTAAAACACTGAATAAGAAGGCCCCATGTCTAGGCCAAGCTTCTAACACCAATGATTACACAAGGCGAGCGTATGTGCAAGCAGCCAAAGCCAATTTAGAGGAGAGCTGTGATGTGGAAGCTGCAGCATGTGTTCCTAAAGCCCTGGGCAGACTGGAATGACAAAACACTGGCACCAGTTCTGTGGACTGAATTAGATGTGACACATTAACTTGTCCTGTTAATAGTGACATTTAATGAATAGGACAGTGTGCTTTGTCTGTCTGTCTGTTCAAAAACAAATAGGCATGACATAGAGATGTGTAACTTCAAATAAAAGTAAGACTGAAATTAAATCATTACCATTGTTGCGCTAGAAACCCGTGGAGACTTCTATATTCAGTGAATGGTAGCGTTAAAAAAGATCTTCTCTGCAGCAGATGACAATGATGGAGTCCGTTCCTATAGGGAGACAAACATACACGTTTAAAAGAATTTAATTGTAAGACAGAATTCAAATGTCACTGTGGGGAAATCTTCAGCCATGAAAACAAGCAGCCTCCACAAAGGATGGGTGGATGACACATATTTGAATTAAAGAAATTCCGTTGGCTGTGCAGTCTGTTCAGTAGATATTCTCCAGACCATTAACACTGAACAGTGTAAAACACTTCCCACTCAGTCGCTCGAGACTGTCTGTATATCTTTCATTAAAATAAAGTGGTCATCAGCTGCAGCAACATAAGAAGGTCATTGGCACAGCAACTCATGCCTCAGGGACAAAACACAGCCCTACTTTCACAGGCAGATATGTGGTTTATTGTAGCAAATCAAGCTTTAATTACATGGACTACTTCATGTGCCCAAGGCTCAAACATTTATATTGTTACCAGGCCAGAAGGATGATCTTCAAATTATATTTTTAACTAAACATAGTAAAAGAGACAAGCAAGTACAATGCCACCAGAATCAGATGGATCTCATAATAGAGGTTAATAAAATCATATTCACAGATGACTGCATATTCATTTGTGTTGCCTCAAATTATGAGTGACTGTCTGCAACGAAATGATGTGATGGGGAAGAAAGGCTCATTCATTGTCGTGACACACCCACCGCAATCAGATATTCTGCAGCAAACTAAGATAACTCCCTGCATTACAGGAAAGACTTAGTTGCCAGTTGCAGCCAGGGCAGGTGGGGTGAAACTATAAAGAGCATGAGCCTCAGTCCTGTTGTCATGTTTCAGTCAACAAGTTGCTGAAGTGTGGGACCAAGCCAACCCAAGACCTACAAGCTAATGGTTCACCTGTTAAACCTGCACTGACGCAACTTTTACGTGAGGAGAGAGTGAGTTATGGAGAAGTAGCCTAACAGTTTAGGGACCCAGACCCCACATCTACATCAGGAGAATTTTAAAAACAGACGCCATTTTAGTTCAGTGCACAGCCCGACTGGCGACGGCAGCTAGCTAACAACCCCCACAAAACACGGATCACCCACCGTTAAAAGCTGCGCCATGCCGACATTCTTGCCAAGCCTCAAAACGCAAAAAAAACATCTACTACATCCACCACCTGCCGTTTCTATCAACTGCAGAGCCAAATACAAGTGTAGACATGTTGCAGAAAATCGAGTTTATATTTGGATATTGGTCTGTTGCCTATCAGACACCAAAATGGTCGAGGAGACGAGACCGAGACCCCATTGAATGCTCAGCAACAGTTAGCACTTAGCAGGTTAGCTTAGCCAAACAAAGCCAAATAGATCCGTAAACGAAGCGCACATAAATAAACACGCTAGACTACAACAACAAGCTTCGTTAGCGCTCTCGGTGTTCGGTGACCACCCGATAACTAACTTCGTGCATTCTGAGGACTGACATTATGAATATCTTTGTTACTCACCGTGGTGTTTTCCCTGCTAACGGACGATGCCGCACGGTAGCTCCTGGTCTCGGCAGCACCAACGGCAGTGGCCAGTGAGGGAGCAAATGGAAACGCCTGAGAATGGAGACGCTCATTGGCTGGACGGGGCATGTGACTGTTTTCCTATTGGCTACAATTGCAGACGGGGGTACCAGCCAGGGGCGTGGCTACCACCGGTGGCATTGAATTGAGTTGTCTCCTAATGTCAGCTGCCCCAATGTTCTGAGAGAACAACACAAGCATTAATCTGTTGTGACCATTATATTCACCCAGCTGTTCATATTTCCTACAGGTGTTGAGTATTATGGGGGGAATTCTATAGTTTAGCCCCCAATGATATTTCATACTGAGCATTTTAATCACAGTGGAGTGACCACTTGCTCTAGTTGCTTTGGAAAAAACTCTCATAGAGAAACATTTGCAGCACTAACTAAGATTTATAATCTTGTGGTTATTCAGAAAATAAAAGGCATTAATAATACGATCTCATGAAAATAAGAGCATGTCACATCTTTTGTGGGAGCTGCATTCTACATATGAAGTTAATGTTGAATACACAATGAGATTATCTAGTGAAAGAATTTTGTATGTAAATTAAGTGGCATTTCAGGAATTACTTGCAACATTAGTTTATCTCCATGGGCAATCATATTTACTGTACAGCCATAAGAGTGGCATCTTCTCATCCAACTCTTGGCAAGAACACAAATTGTAGTGTATTTTCCTAAACCTATCTTCTCACTGCTGCATATAAAGTGGAACCCCACTTTGGTTTAACCATTAACGGTGTGTATTTTGACAAAGTTGTAAAAATTCTGTGACATCGATTAGAAACCAGAATGAGATGGAATATTAACTGATAACAATTTATTATGTAATCTTACATTTCCCTTTCTGGATAATATCACATTCAATTAGCTTTGGCGACACATAGCTTCACTCAGTCCCCAGACACTCGGGGAAAACACTGTAGATACATTCACAAACACACAATAGACACACACGTTCACTTTCGTATCACAGCATTACATTGTACACACACATGGTGTTTTTTCACATCTTCAAGCTGAGGTAAAAGCACAGCTTCTTTTTTTTTTTTTTGCTCTCTCATGTGAGCATTTACATAAGTCATTGACTTTTACATTGTGTCAGAAAACAAAACAAACGGCACATTTACAGAGTTGAGATGTTCGCTTTAAGAGTAGATACAGTCTTCACTTCAGCAAAAAAATGAATACATCATAATCCTGCACACAGAAACCTTTATATTTACATCTCCTCTCATAGAGGGTAGACTGCCATGCAAACACGTCCAGTACATGGGCAATGTTGCATTCTGAAATATACTATGCAGTTTATAATAAGTTGGAGCTTTTTCCCTTTGTAGTGTAACACTGGCTCATACATACAACAACCTAAGAGGTTATTATTATCCACTCAGTGAACTCAGTGATTTCAAAACATGTTGGAACATGTTTGGGATATTTCCCATTTTTAACCACTTCATACATACAAAGGTGGCTCCATCGCCACCTGCCAGGAAAGAAGTCTCTTTTCATCTCGGACCTTTTAACACTGAATTCTGATCGGGATGAAAAGCTGCCAGGTTCAGTGCTGATCCTGCTGGCAAGTGTCAGAGCATCCCTTAAAAAGAGATAGACACCATTTCCCCTCTCCTCCTCCTTTAAATCTTATTAACGCTGTTTTTCTCTGAGTTCTGGAAGGAGCCGACATCCCAGCGGATCGAGCGAAACATGCTTCCCTTGAGACTGGCCTCTCTTTTAGTGATGTGGTAGATCTTCCTAAGGATGGCACGTCGCAGCAGGATGTACACCCAAGGGTCCAGGATCTGGTTACAGGTTGCCATCCTGACACCGGTCACCATCAGCCCCCTGTACATATCTCTGTCGCTGCCTAGAGAGCCACTGTAGGACCGTGTGGCCGACATCAGTCCAAAGATCTAAAAAAAGGAAAAAGGAAACAGCTTTAGGCTTATCTTGCGACATATAATAAACCCAAAACAAACAAACACATTGTGTTGGTTGTGCTAATTATTCAGTATTTGTTTTTCAAGCTCACACCCTGAAGAAGTTGATTTTTACAACCTTAAAAAAAAGAAAGAAAAATAAATAAATTTTTAGGCAGCTGCTATAAACCAGGAATTATTGTGGAATTCAAAACTTCCAGTTTCCTGTGGTTCTTAATAGCTCTCTGTAATGCAAAGTCACTTCTTATTTTTTACCATCCAGCTGTACTGTGCATTATTACAGTTCAGTGTGATACAGTGTCTAATAGTTTTCATGCTAATCACTTTATCTCTGTGTCTCCTTATTATCAGTCAGCCAGCTGCTAATAAACTAAAGTATTGCCCAGTTAAATGATGGGAGATGATGTGGAGATACTTTAGCTACTTAATCAGCAAATCACTTCATCTGTCTTGAGTGAGCATTAATTTCAGTCAAATAAAATCTGCACAAACATGAATGAATAATAAATGTCTTGTTTGAAGAACACTGTGCTGCATTCCAGGGGCGTACAGAGAGTTTATGTCAATCATGTTTCTGTCCTTAATAACAGTATAATATTTATGATGGTGTACTGACGTGTTTTATACATCATATGATATTAATAGTAGTAATCAGAGTAAAATTTGAACGTTTCATTTTCTGCAAATCTTTTCTTTAAATCAGTGACTTACAAAATCTGACCCAAATCAAATAAGGTGTAAATATCTCAACATTTATTTACCTCTTTTAAATATAGTCAAATATATTTGTAAAGTATGTTCTACAAACTCACCAGCAGAGGGCTCCAGCAGATGCAGGAGGTGACCATGATACCGACCAGCTGAACCACCATCTCTGTGTCATGAGACCTGGCTGAGCGGCGATGGGAGCATGACCTCTTCTTTAGGCGGGCTCTCATTAGTTTGAGCCCACTGATGGTGTTGCACACAAAGGCCATGGCCAGAGAGCTCAAAGCCAGTCCAGAGAACAGCATCATAAAGGCCAGATCTGTTGCTTTAGTGTCCTCCATCACCCTGATAAAGCACCACGTCCCTGGGTACTGAGAGGTGTAGGCACCCAGTCTGAAGAATGGCAGGAGGGCCACGCATAAAGCCAGTAGCCAGATTAGGGTCAGTGCTATCTTTGTCCGTGCTGTGGTCACCAGACGTGCATGCATCAAAGGCCTTGTGACGCCCAGGCAGCGCTCGGCAGCCATGGCACAACCCAGGAAAAGCGGGCACAGGCCAAAGAAGACCATGCAACCTCCCAAAAACAGACAAGAGGTATCTGTATCTGCAGGATTACCTCTAAGGCTGGAAGCGGAATCAGATGTGGACCCAGTCCCTTCAGAATACCTTCTCAGCACAAGGGCTCCATTGATAACATGTCCAGCCAGATCTGTAGCCACCAGGGAGCTGGCAAAGAGCAGGAAAGTGGCTTTTGACCGCCGACGGAAGCGATTGTAAGCCTTGGCAAGAATGATGAGAGCCACCACGTTGAACAGGATCCCCAGAGTCATGGTGAGGCCGGCGGCCATGGGGTTGCTCCGTGGAATGGTGGTATTATGTCTCACGGCCTCCATCTCTGGCTCCTGCACCATGGTGGTGTGGTTGTAGAGGGGGGCGGAGGCAATAATACCCGAGGAGTTGTAGTGCTGCATCGCCAGCATCACTGCTGAGTTCTGGGCTGGATGTGGTTCCTCTGGCTGAGAAGACACTGAGAGGGAAAAGGGACTGGATCAGATGATTCATAACACACTGTACAAAAGGTATCAGGGTGGGGAGGGGTGGGGGTGAATGCTAAGAGGTGGGTTTTTTTGCCAAACTTTAATCAAAGAAATATTCTCATACTATTTGCTTTTCCTCCCTCCTAATAATTTATGTACGGTCCCTATGAACATCACAATGAGAAATAACCTCAAAATAACCTATTTCATTTTTGTCTCAAAGCTCCTCAGGACAGAGTGACTCATCTTTAAAAACAAAGAAAAACAAATTAGTTTCTCAGCACTCTCCGAGGGTTTAGGTACAAAGACCTTCACTTTCCTCCTCTTACAAGGCAGCGAGGGAAGTCTGAACAAGTTCTGACAGTTTCTGTTGACACTGCTTCATGCATTCCTCATAGAAATGCAGTTACAGTGCAGCAGCAGAGTCCTATAAAACACACATGCACACCCTGAGAGGCAGGAAAGACTGGTGGAGCAGATGCCAGATTAAAGGTGAAACTTGTTGCTCCATATCAATTATCTAGCCGGCTGTTAAATTGTATTCAAAAGTGATAATGTATTACAACCATGTTAAAGTTTTCCTATCCTTTGTATGTACTAATTTTATTATTTTCCTTTACCCAAGCATTTTTATTCAATAGTTTTCTTTTTAATTGTATGCTTTTGTTTTCACTTTCACTATAGTCATTGTTGTTTATTATTTGGTGCATGTCATTTGAAGCTATTAAAAAGTTGTTAAAGGCCTGATAAAAAAAATAAAAAATAAACAAATTATGATTATAATGGATAATGAGACATGCATAATGATGATAGACATTATATCTGTTACCCCAAACAACTTCACATCCCACTATCACATTTTTGTCTTCGATGTCAGAGCATTTCTTTTTCCTTTTCTCTCAAGTGTTTTCATGCTTTTAAGTGGACATTCTCATTTTAACATAAAAATAAAACAAACAAGTAAATAGTAAGAGAATTGAACTTGAAATGATAGCCTCAAGGCATACTTTTTGTCCTTTAAATGTTTCTTTCGATGCAGGATATTTCACCTACCTTTGGAATAAGAAATCCATGGGGATGATCAGGATCGCTTTGATTTTGACAATTACTCATAACTGAAGCTAGAAAATAAATAAATCCAGATTGTTCTTGATATCTTCTCCTAAAGTCCCGTGGTGAGTGGTCTTCTTCACCTGAACTGTTTTGCTGCAATGCAAACACAGAAACTCCTCTGTTAGAACAAGCAGCCTCCCTGTTACACTGCACAAGCATGTCCTCTGTTACTCTGATTGCTGCTCGCTGCTTTTTATATGCCGGAGCTGCAGCGTGCTCGCATCCCCTCTGGGTGTCTCAGTCGGTGAGAACCAGTCATTTCCTGGCAGCACAGCAAAGTGAAGGGCCCACTCATTAAAATCCTAGAGAAAATTATGAATATTTAAAATCCTGCTGCCTTGCTCCTGACTCAACAGTTCTAGGATGTGGGACAGAAATATAAAACGTGTAACAACAAGAACCTTTATGATGTTAAATCTGAGGGAGACCCGTCTGAGGCTGCAGGAAAACCCCCCCTTTAAAGATTTATTTTATGAGCTGTGATGTAGTTCAGTCTGACACCACTTTCCCATTCAAGTGAATGGGAAAGTGGTTTCAGACTTCTGGATCCCACTGTATGTATGACTTCATATAATAGCATCTTTAAAAAAAAGTTGTTGTCCATCCTGATTAATGCCAGATTAGGCCCTTCAAAGTAAAAGCTGGTTGTGACTTTAGGTCATTGAATTTGTAGGTTTTACTGCTCTGGAGACATCATGTGTTGTCTGTTGATTCCTCAGAAATTAAAACACCCCCCCCTGCTCCACCGAGCCTGATCTGAAACCACCTCATATGCCCTGTGGTCAGCTCTCATCAATGTGAAGCATCTGTGCTCCTGCCACCACAAACATCTCTCTCACAGTCTCTAACTGCAGCTTTGAATGCAAATGACTTTCCAGTACTTCACAAGGCCGACCTCACTCCTCCTCCAGCTGCTGCTGCTGCTGCTGGGGACATTAGGATTTAATGCTCCGGGCCTCGCCTCAGGGAGGAAACATTTGGGAGGGAAAAGCAAACTGCTCATTTTAAATTGGTGAAATCCCAAGATTAGTGATAAGCACGCAGAATGAATATACAGATTACGACAGTGTCAGATGACGAGAGGAGCCTCTCAGATCCCCATCATCACACTTCAGGCATATCTTTGCACTCATCTGAAAAACCTCCTCCTCCTCCTTATTTCACTGTCACCTTATGTCAAAACAGTAGAGGGAGTCCTCTGTAAAATGATGTGCTAATGTGCACAATGCAGCTCTTTGTTAATGAACTCTGGACATATAGTGTGTGTGTATGTGTTTTTGTGCCTTTCAGTGCATTTTAAAGGTCCCATATTGTATAAAGGCAGACGTCCATGTGTTTTTTTAATTATAAGGCAGGTCTAGGTTGTATATTAATACTGTGAGAGTATCAAAGTGCTCAGTCCACAGAGAAATGCACAAAGCCTGTATTCAGAAACTGAGCCTTAAAACGAGCCGTCATGACTTCCTTTAACTTTGTGATGTCACAGCTCTCAGCCATGCCAAAAGCCCCGCCCACCAGGACCCACAATCCAACCTTGCAGGATTTGGTTTCTTTGAGTGTTTTTACCTGAAATCTGCTGTATTTTTATTGAATCACTCAGAAAACAGTCAGCCAATCAGAAGAGAGGCTCAGAGCCTCCTCTATGATTGGCTCATTGACTTGTTGGTACTAGGGCTCTAGAGAGAAGCCTGAGAGAGGAGATGTGAAACTACATTGAGATGGTTTCTGGTTCTTAAAAGAACAAATATATCTTCTTCTGGATCAACACTTCAGATAAAACACAGGAGAAGTGTAAAATATGGGACCTTTAATAAAGCATGTTGTCTCAAACATTCAAGTCTAAACTGTATATTGCCTGTGCACGTCTGTTTGTACATGCAGTTGTGTAAATCCTGCCAAAATGTCAGACAGAACGCCATTAGAGGCCAGTGGGGCTACAGCATTATTAGCTGGGGTTAATGCATCCTTGTCTGCTGTGCTATAAAACCGAAAGCCTGGCAAAGATTAATACCTGATCTGGCTGGATGGAAGAACTGGGAGAACAGGACCGCACACGATTGTGATCTATTGAGAGGATACACCATTAGGATTAGAAGGCAGGAAGTCAATCTGCA
The DNA here is from genome assembly GCF_002814215.2 of Seriola lalandi dorsalis. Lineage (NCBI taxonomy): Eukaryota > Metazoa > Chordata > Actinopteri > Carangiformes > Carangidae > Seriola > Seriola lalandi. Next base: position 1,827,673 of record NW_019525116.1, read on the forward strand.
AAACAAAATATCTTATAATGGGTAATTTTATATTGGCACAGCTACAGCAACAGGAGCCGCAGAGACGAGACAAAACGTTGTTTCTTTTCTTTGGTGGTGACACAAAAAGCTTTCAAAGGTCCGTGGCAACAGATGTGTCCATGCTGCCTTTCTTATGTCTGACAGATGTTTATTTTTCGTCTTGAGGAGTTCAGATTAGATGTAAAAACATATCTCAAACTATTTTCGGATGGAGACATTTTCCATAAAAATGTTAAACTAACTTGTTTGGATCAAAGTAAAAGGTAAAAAATGTTTTATAATCTCTGCCATAAAATGTCTGATTCCCTTGGCTTAGAAGGAGTTTTTCCACACTTGTGTGCCATTGTCTTGTCTGCAGACATAAACCTGGAAAGATGATCACCACACACGCCAGACAGAGGGAGGGAGAAAGTGTTTGCGTGGGTTTCTTAACTCCACATGGATGCTATTTACTTGTGTTGGTTGCATGTTTTAATTTGCACCAAAGGGACACACTGTAAAACAGGAAACCACACAGCAAAACAGCTGTAAATACGTCCTGCAAGGGGATTAGTGCTGTTCGCTGCAACTGGACAACATCAAGTCAACAATACCTTTCTGCAAACCTCCCTCACCTGGCTGAGAAACCTCAAACATGAAGAGCTCAATCTTAATTAGGGTTGTGTTTTGGACTTTAAATGCCTGACTTCATGGTGCTGCACTGGGCCCACTAAGAATTCCCAGTTCAACAGTAACACTGGCATTTGCAGGAAAAGCCTCATGTTCCTGCAGGGTCAGCATGCTTGCTACATTTCCAAATTGTGTGTGTGTGTGTGTGTGTGTGTGTGTGTGTGTGTGTGTGTGTGTGTGTATTCAAAAGCCAGCGCCCTCAGTTTCACATTTTTCACTTAACCTACATGTCTCATTTTGCGACAGGCCTTCCTCAGTGTCACTGTTTTGAATAGTAATCCGCAGCAGCAGCAGAAACGCAGACATGGTCAGCTGCAGTTTGTTTGTCACACCATCCTCTGCATGTCTGTCAAAAACAGCCCCAAAACATTCCAGGATTTATTTGTTGAAAACCTCATAATTACCACGCTTTTAGTCCCTGCATTTTTGTGTAATTGTGCGTGTCATGCTCTCTGGTTTTTATATCCAATCAATTGTTCAGTGTCTGAGGGGAAAGTGAACTTTGATAACATGGAGCTGTTATTGAAAATGGGTTGAGATGACTGTTTCAAAGTCATTTTGTCTGAAGTGATTGATCTTTTCGGGGCTCAGAGGGATTGTTAGTAACTATAGTAGAACAATTTAAATTCCTGAGTGTCTCAGAAAAAAAATTGTGCTTTTTCATTTTGGATTGGGATACTTTATGTAAATTAGGGTGAGATACATAAAATAATTCATTTTAATAATCCTCCCGCTTCTCCTGGGAAAAGCTCATCCTAACTGCTTCTCAGTTGACCACATGCACTTCAAATATGTCCGTCTGGAGAGACGAGGAGAGACATGAGGAAGTTTTATGTTCCAGAGGAACCTTACTATTCAGAATCATGATCCAATTCTGCACAATCTGTGCGGCCAAAGGGTCAATTCTGTGGAACTGGTGCTCATTAATCTTTAAAAATCTCTTGTATTCTGCCCTTTTTTGGCAGATTAACAGTGAACATCAGTAATTTGTAGAATACTAAAACGAACCTACATAACTGTGCTTAATTTAGTTCATAATTTTGAGTGGAACTCCTTCTGGAACTGGAAATTGACAGATTTATGACAAACATTACAAAATGTTGAATGTTCCAGCCACTCTCTGAGTGAAATTGGCACAGGTGGTAGATCACATGACTTTATAACTTCTCTGAAAGGTGAGTTATGTGTCTGATGTGTCACATATCCAACATAATGGCTGAGTCACATAACCATAATGCAGCTAAAATATCCACTGTGTCAAAGAAGGGCTTAACTAAAATACAGTTCCAGGGTAAAAATAAAAATAAATTAATAAATCAAATAAATAAATAAGTTAAATAACTCTCTGTTCTTCCAGATAAGTCAAATTAGCCTCCCTTGATCCAAATGATTGAATAAGTTAGATGCAGCCCCAGAGGATTTATTTCTTCCATAAAAGCATCCAACTCTTACTGTTTCAAAGTAATGCGGGTTCCTGCGAAGTCTATAAGGGCTTAACCCTGCAGGTACAAAAACTACGTGCGCAAAAGAAGATTAAGGAAGCTACAAGACAACAGCAAAGATCTGTGCCTGGGAGACTGCTGGCTTCAGAGGAAACTTCTCTGAATACTCCTCCTCAGGACCCTCGGGGACATGATTCACGCACGTGGGAGATTTTTCACCAAGAGACCAGGACGATGCAGCTCACACGCACACGCTCACGCACACGCACACGCACACGCAGGGTCAGCAGCAGCCTGGGGATCTGTTTGTATCTCACAGTCAAAAACGTATGACTTGTCACACCATACGCAAGTTCAGGTGCGCACACAGACACAGATTATGAGTGATTACACACTCGCAGGGCACTTTATTAGGAACACCTGCTTACTCATGCAATGCATTGTTGGTAAGGTCGCTCTGCATGTTTATGTCGTGTTTACAGCTTGTTATGCTCTGTTACCTAGATTGTTTTTTTTTTTTTTGCTTGACTACTTGCTAATACATCAGCTACAACAACTTTATGAGATGACAGCGTTAGGTGTTTACAGGTTGTTCCATTGTCCACAAGTGGAGAAAAACTTCACAGATTAAAGCTTTAAAGCTAATATTGAAGAATGTACATCATCATTATCCAATTTAGTGCATGCATTTCTTTTCAGTGATCGATTGGTGAGAAAGTGCAGCCATTATCTTAATGAGGCTTTCGGGTAGATTTGGTACGATGCTTTGGCAACACACCAAATATTTACATGGCGAATAAATGCGGAGGTTTAATTCTGCAGTGAATACATTCAATTCTGTTGAAGTTGTGTATGACCCCGGCTCTTCCTATATAATCTCCTCTGCCTGCCTGAACAGTAGTCACCGAGCTGCTCACATTATCATTCCTGTCTTTCACCGAGCGTACATAATGAATCAGATTTCTTGACTCACCAGAGTGTGAAATAGCGGCAGCCACTTATCATTCAGTCGCTGTATAAATCAAACGAGAGCTCCTGCTATGGTGAATACGAATGTGAGCAAACAGGATCTGTCCAGTAGGTATACACTGCATCTTTCTGAAAAGGTCAGCTGCAGAGAGAGAGAGAGAGAGAGAGAGAGAGAAAAGTCACCACTGATGCATATCTCCATTTAATGTTTGAGTGTGTCTAATGTCAGCCTGGCCTTATTGAGAAATAATGTTGGTTTATGACGCACAATTAATTAAGTGGATCTTTAATTGAAGTCATTTTTTATTATCATTACATGCCATTAACAAATTGAGCTATGAATCTAATCATCCAGATGTTCAGTCTTTCACAGAGCATTGTTCAGAGTAAGGAAACCCTGAGTTTTCTCATGTCTTTTCCCAATATAGAACAAACTATTTTAACCCTCCTGGTATCCCATCTTCAGTCTCTGCTCAGGGGCAGTGACATTAATCCTGTTCCTACTTGCCCATAACTGTCTTCACATTGTGCTCAACAGTAGCAGCAGGATGGTATGTCATTAAAAAAGCAGCTTTAAAGGTCCCATATAGTCTAAAGGTGGATGTCCATGTGTTTTTTGATTATAGATCAGGTCTAGTTTCTATATCAATACTGTGAAAGTATCAAAGCGCTCAGTCCACAGAGGAATGCACACAGCTCATATTCAGAAACTGAGTCTTACAACGAGCCGTCAGGACTCTTCTGATTCGCTCACCGACATGTTGTTACTACAGTTACATAGAGAAACACCTGAGAGGATACTTCATACTACTTGGTACTTGAAACCACAAGTATATTTACTTATGGTTATCAAAACTTCAAATAAAACACAGGAAAAGTATAAACTATGGGACTTTTAAAGTTTTCAATCAAGTAATCAAGTTAAACAAAAACCGTTTCCAAAGCAATGTCAGATTTTTCCAGTTTGGACAATTTTCTTCTTTCTTTTCTTTTCTTGTATTAAATTCACAAAAAGTGCCATGTTACCAAAAAAGGGGGAAAACAAATTACAAAACAAGTAATATAAAGTTTAACAGTTTATGGATCTCCACTGCAGATCCTCTGATTACTCTGGCATTTTTTCATCAGGCTTACCATAAACACTGAAAAGAGGCCTTTAGGAAATTTTGGAAAAGACTTTCACTCAAGTGAAAAGTCCAAGTGGTCTGTCCTTTGCAATTATATTTTCTTTCTTCACGCTCAGTTTTTCCACATGGTGGTGGAGTCACTTGCTGGACTCCTGGTGTGCTGTGAACTTAAATCTTGCCAGCAACGATTCAACACGACAGCAAAGACTGGCAAACACAGAGAGCTGCCGCAGATGAGGCAGGGGAAAGTAGTTAGTAATCATGTCTTGCTGGACTGGATGTCACATTATGTAAGGCCCAAATATCATGGCTCATCTGTGAAATCAGGTTATAGTAATATCCATTCTTGTTTTGGATTGGCCCAGTCATCACAAGTTCAGTCTACAGGCAAAAACTAACTTGGCAGATTCACACAGGAATGGTGGCTCACCGCAATGAAACACAATTTGTTGTTTGTTTTTCTGGAGTTTTTCATCATTGCCATGAAGTTTACAAAAACTCTACAGATGTTTATGGTCGCCAGAGGTTGTATCCTAATAACTTTGATGCAGCGCAGTGATTTTTAATGGGGGCGGTAGAGCTGCTCTATCTCAACCCAGTTAATGTTGCGTTTTATTTTTTTTGTGTTTAAAAATGAATGATTATGATGTTTCAATTAAAATTAATGTAAGTGTTCAGTGTTGTCTTCTCGCAAAATGATTAAAAGTGGCGTCTTTGTAGGTCATGATTGTGAAAAATCAGAAAGAGAAACATTTATATAAAGAGAAACTGGTCAGAATAAACAGACGTATACACGATAAGACATCCCTCAGGGTGAAAACCGTAAATGGCTCACACAGGTGCGACCGTGTGACGACTCCTGGAATCATACATCATTTCAATGAGGACACCAACACCGAAATGCACCCATGCAAAATAAAAGCACAGGGTTGTGTGCTTCGCTGGGGTTTGTTTTGAGGACAGCAGTTCATGAACCGCATCTTTCATGTGTAGAGTAGGGACAGTTAACAAATGGGCTATTAACATGGAATTTAAAGACTTACTGTAAACTAGATAATTACACAGAACTGACATCATTATCTTGATTTATGGTGCAACGTGGACAAAGAGGCTTAATTTGGAGAAAGTTCTCCCTGCCTATTATTTTTGTGCTGTTTTGCTTGTATAACATAAGAGGAGCCTCACTCTGCCTCCAAAGACTGGTGGTGAACAGGGAACAATGCTGACTGAACTTTAGTTTAAAATCTGCTCTGCTACCATCCTCAGTCCTGCAGGTCCCTCACTCGCTCCTCTTTACAACCTTCCTGTCAAATATATTTAGCTCTGGTGCTGCTGGGCATGAGATGGATTCAACTTTTTGGGTGGGAAAATGGATTTAGTCTAAATATTTTGTTTGTACATTATGATATGTCTGTCTGTTGTCCTGCACAAATGCTGCACACGTTTGCATTGTTGTCCTCCGAAAACCTCCAGGCAGAAGTTGTGGTAAAAATCAACTCGAAAATGAACTCCACAAGTTGGCTTTTATAGCATACTGAAATTAATAGAAAACAAAGACTACCTGGGAGGCACAGCAGGAAAATGTTCAAAAATCCTGATGTTTAGAAAATGGTTGGCAGGACTGTTAAGTATGTGTGATTTGCAGATAATGGCCTATAAATATTAAAAAACAAATGTTCTTTAAATAGATGGAAATTAAGCCGTACAACATGTGATGCATCCTCTTGTGAATCAGCGGTACAAAGTCAGATAGTTCATAATACAAACAGTATGACTGTGTCGTTGTAACAGGCGTTGGTAAGTCCATTCTGTGTAACGATATGGGGCAAAGGGATGGCAGTTTTCATTTTGCACATTTCCAGCAGTGATGTTTATTCAAAACAAACTATTATACAGGTGATAAGCAGAATGTGCACTGCGGCTCTTCTATTTAAAAGGCTACGTCTGAGAGCCTCAGTGTGCCCCTCACCGCGTGAGGTTTACAGGACGGGGCAAGCTAAGTGTGTTTTCATCAAACCTGAAAGACCGGATTGATCTCAAGGCCATATTCAGACCTCTAGCTGACTGGTTCACATGGCCGAGCACTGAGAACCAGTCATTCAGTTCTGTTAACATGTCTTAAATAGTTATGTACAGTTTTTACAACTGCAGAACTCTGTAAGAGTTGCACAAAACAGGGCCGACACTATTATACAGTTGACACAGTAACATGAACACAAAGATACCAAGAATGCTAATGCTAATGTCAGTATGCTAATTTTTTTTGACAATATTTCAATATGAACTGCAGCAACGAAAGGGTCTCTGGGAAAATTTGACATTTAGCAAGTAGTCTTTGCTGAAACAGCAAGGTGTGTGAACAGAAAACAGACCACTGGTACTTAAATACAACCAGGCAGGAGGGTTTCAGTGCCAGTCTGCTGAATAGAAACACATTTTTATACTAAATTTTCAAGAAAAACTGAGGCATATTGTGCTGATTTTGCATGTTTACTGATGCAACCATGTTAATTTCACGGGAACGTTGTTACTGAGGCAAGAATAGCAAGTTATTCACCAAATATATACTGGAATGTTGTTTTATGGGCCACACTCCCTCCCCTACTAATATGTTTGTGTATGTGTGGCAGCATGACATAAATGCTAATTTAAATGTCAGAGCGTGGCTTGAACTGGCTGTTTTTGGTTCACAGACTCATGTCCAAACCTCTCATAAAGGCCTCATTCACTAAGTGCCAGCCAGAGAGTCTCTCTCGCCTGTGGCCTCCTCGATTGAGACCAGATGCTGCAGATTCTTCCCTCTGCAGCACATCAGCACATCACAGGCCTCTATCTGCTCTATCACTTCCCGTTGTAGTCAAACACTCGACATTTAATACAGACGTTTGTATATCACCTCTCCTCAGGTATTGTAAGAAAGCATATTAAACAATTCCGGTTACTGCAAGCTCAAGTGAAAACGACACTTATGTAAGTGGCTCCAACTTGTTGAGGTTTAATCCTACTGATGGAATATAATGCTAACACTGGTGTCTCTGTGTTTGCTCAACTAGTAGCTTTGCTGCTTGGAAATGACCATTCACTAAGCTTCCTTAACTGCTGTTGCTGCAGCGATCAGGCTCTCCATCCTTGCACAAGCGCATATGTGGTTTACAGTGACAAGGCGGAGGCAGATTTACCATTTGAAACTTTATTACATTTAAAAAAATAAAATTAAAAAGATGATTTTCTTGATTCTTCTGAAAGTGGCAGACAAAAGTAGCCTTTCATTTCAAAGCTGGGGATCATCCGTCTTGTCGGTTGAAATACAAACTGCTGCAGATTTTTATCAGCTGCAGCTAGCTAGCTAATCAAGCTAACGTTAGCTCATTGGCTGAAATCGTTGTCTCCAGCTGACTTTTTAATGTTTCCAACTGACATCTCGTAAAACGGGACTCCTATAAAAGAATCTTTATGGCTCTAACATTACCGTGTTGGCTGCTCAGCTGACATACTTGGATAAGCAAGACTATTATATGCTTTATTTGTTGTATTGTCAAACACCCTTAAAATTACGAGAGAAAAAGCATTAAGGATGAGGAATGTGTTTGGCAAATGTAACTCTAAATTAAATACAGAGTTTGTCTCAGGTTATTGGAGTGTAAACTGTAAACCCAAAATACAATAGAGCAGGACAGAGCCACTAACATTAGCCTGCACCCTGATATAGTCGCATCCAGGACCTGCTGGATTGGGGAACAATTCAGAGTCAATATATGCTATTGTGATTTTTCTTTTCTTTTCTTTTCTACTTTTCTTGACCTGAAACTCCACTAATAATGTAGCATGAATTGCATCTTTGCCCTAGAAACAACAACAGGTTACTACTGTAGGAATTCCGCCTATTAGCTTGACATGCTAACTGTTTACATATGGCGAATTACTTATACTACATCAGTTCAGCATGTGAAGAGATCCAGGCTCGTCACTATTGCCAAGAAGAAACCAACCCCTGTTTAAACCAAAAGTCCAAAGTCATGTAAATCATTCAAGTCATTCAAAATATGTTTTCTCTTTTTTTTCCCCCAGACAGAACTTAGCTTACACAAACACAAACAAATCCTCAGCCTACTCTTGCATGTCAAATCTGAAACCAAAATGAACAATGCGATACCCTGCAAATACACCAACGCAGACCTGTGGTCATAAATCATTAAATGTTGCTATGACCTATAACGCATATATTTGTACATGACAGCGGATGTAAGTACTAAGGGACTAATTTGTCACATTTATTTAACACCTTTACATTGGGTGTATTGTGAAGGCCAGAAGCTCACATGACAAATAGCTGCAGTCCCCTGTGATATGACGTCATTCTTTATCCATATCTGGCACCAAGTCTCTGCTGAGACAAACTAAACAATGACAGCAGATACTATCTCTCATTGCCCCCCCCCC
>NW_019525116.1:1836360-1845572 GCF_002814215.2 Seriola lalandi dorsalis
CCCCCCCCGTTTCCTCAAAATGTCAAACACTCATTCCCATTCCCGTATAATTCATCCAATCACCTGCAATTTCCTCTTGACCTCTAAATATAATGGGCCCTCCTCAGGGGGGTACTTGAGCACTATAGTCCAAACTAAATTTGGGATACTTCCTGGATGTCCTATTTGCATAGTTTTATTTTCAGAAGGCCAAGAGCTAAACAAAAACGCCACGGCAATAAAGAAAACACTTAAAGACCCGCTGAAAATCAAGTTTTTTAACACATCCATATGCTGTTTTTTTATTTAATAGAAGACAAATCATCTGTCTCCGATTCCGGTCTCAACAGACTCCTCATCTGAGTCTGGGTCTGACTGAGGGCTGAAACACGTGGCCGACTCTCTCTGATGTTTCCTCTGCTAACCATCTTGATATGCGCTGCTCTTTCGCCTACCACCGAAACCTTATCAGTACAGAGGGCGAGAGTTTGCATCAGCACAGCCACTAACACTGTGTCAGCCACTGCCAGTTTCAAGCTAACAAGCAACATAAATAACTACACTAACCACTTGCTCTTTCACCTGCGCAAGCAGCGGTGGTGGGTGGGACACAAGGACTAGTCCAGATTTCTCAATGAGGAATAAGAGTAATGAGTAGTGAGTATGTGTTTCCAGCCCCAGTTTTCCACTTCATTCACTTTTTATGTGGGAAAACCAGAAGAGTATTTTTATATAGTTCAAAACATGTCAAGAGAGGGACTTGAAGTTAATAAAAACACGAGCAGACAGGAAGACCAGCTGCACTCGTGTGTTAGCATGTGCTGATCTATAAGGCAGCGTAAGAGCTCAAAATCCTCACAGACTGTTTGTTGTTCCAGTTTAGAAAGCTGCCGCAAACAAGGTTGTCAGGAGCTGCAGGGACTTGATTTGTCACTCATGATGTTTTAAATCTCTGAACCTTGTGGCGCAGATGGGGATGACAAAACAGAGCTGCACAGTGTGTGTGAGGCCAAACAAATGCTTGGCATCCAGAGAGACAATTCAATACCGTATTATCTGTGTAATGGCAGGATGGATAACTGCATTGTTTCACTAATAAGATCCTCTAATAGTTTCCCTTTGGCTCAGTTACAGGTTTGCACTTTGGTGTGGAAAGTTCCTGTTGTCTCAGCACCTCACAAGGATGGCCTTTAAAATTCAGGTCCTACAGTTGACGAATACAGCTTTGCATTTATTAGTATTTAATTATGAGCCTCAATGAGCGCTTAAGTTATACTAAAAGTTCACTCTGAACAACCTGCATCGATTAGTCATTGTTAATTACACGTCTCTTTCTATGGACAAGTGTGATGTGTAAAACTCAACAGATTGAACATTTGACATATAAAAATTGAAAATATAAAAATTCAGCTTAACAGATTTTTTTGTGGTAATGTTTTGAACAAATGTACAATTTAATAAAATGAAATGTTTTATACTAAGACAGGTTTCTGGTTCGGAAAAGTGCAGTGCCAAAAGTCATTTTTTGAGCTATATATAGAGACAGTCAGGCATCACAACTAAAAATATACTCCACTAAATGGTTGAGAAAACCATTAAAGGGTAAATGAATCTTTTGACCTGGATTCTTTATTTATGACTCATTTTTCTTGCTTGATTAAAATGATTCAAAATTCTGATAAAATTTTCCACAATCTAAATTTACTGCTACTCCAAGTGAACTATTATGTGCCCATTATGTAGGGAGGAGTGAACAGGGACTGATTTTGGACACAGTCTAAGAGTCTATGAATATACCTAGACACAGAGATGCTTTAAGCTAAGCTCGTCAGCCTGCTAACATGCTCAGACTTACAATGCTAACAGGCTGATGGTTACCAAGTATAATGTTTACCATCTTCTTAATTTAGCATTTGCTAATTAGCCTTTAACAGAAAGTACAGCTGAGGCTGATGGGAATTTAAAATTACATTCATCCTGAAACGGAACATGAATATTCCTTCAGTCAGTGAAGAGACCGAAACATGATGGGTCAACGGAGATGCCGCTAGTCTGGGTGAAAACATGATATCACTTTTAAAATCTAATTTGCATATCCACTAGTGACAGTTGAGACGATCAGAATTGTGAAATTGGCTCTAGCTAATATGCTCAGAGTTATAACGCTAACAGGCTGATGGTTAGCAAGTACACTGTTCGCCATCTTCTTCATTTAGCGTGTTAGCATGCTCTTTGGATACAATCAGATTTCATTTCACCCTCCAGACGTTGGTGATATTGGCTTTTCCAGTAAAAACAAATGTTTGGTGACTTAACTTTCAACTGAAATTCATAGCCCTTCCATTAACTGTGAAAAATCTAATCTGAGAAAACACATGTCATGGTATAAGCTGTCTCCCATCCTAAAAAGGAGTTGGTCGTAGCCTCCAGTTGCTTAGAGGCAAATAAGCAAATAAGCACTCATGTACAAACTGGCAAAGAGGCTGCCAGGGTGAGAACGAGTTCACTCGCCCGATCCCTTTTAGATGAGATAATACTTACTGAGTCAGTCCGCCACCACCAGAGGAAGTCACTATCATGATGATTTATTGATCAAGCAAATGGTTTTTCAGAAAGGACTGCTGCGATAACGTTACCTGAAAGATGGGAAGAAGAAGAAGAAGAAGAGCTCGGAGTCAGATATGACAGAACAAATTTTTAGGTAATGATTTTAATAATGGGGTGTTTTCCAAAAACACTTGGCCCTGAGACTGAGACTGAGATAAGTCTGTAACCTGGAGGAGAAAAAAAAAAAACACAATCAGAGAAACCTCTAAATCATCGTCTGAGCTGAAAGCATAAACATGACTTGACTTGACAAAGACACTCCAGAGGAATCCCTCACACCCGGGGGCTGTGGAACGGAGATTTTCATCCATCTTGGTGTTAACACATTGTATTCTAAACAAAGTCCAATGCTGAGCTTTTTCCTGCAGGATTACGTCCAGCCAGATGCCTGAAATACATTTTTGTTTTGTGTTTAGCCGTTCCAGTCCCACTTTCTTTTTAGCTGGACATCTTGTTCCATCATGATTTTAAATAGAGGGAGAGTCTCACTGCTTCTGTTGCTTCCAGCTATTCTACTTTCAACACGCTGAGCTTATGTGTGTCGGTTAAAATGTCATATTATGACTATATTTTCACAATTTCCAGATGGAAAACTAATGTTCCTATGTATAGTAGTAGTATAACCTTGAAAAATGAAGCCAGGGGAAGCAGATAAGAGAGCTACAGCAGGCTGCTAACAATAGTCATTATTTGAGGACAATAAACACTTGAGATACACACTGAAGTCCATATTGTCCCTGTGCTGCCAGCTCACTTCATGGGTGTCTTATTGTTTCGTGCAGCACAATAACTCAGCTAATAACAGGACTTCTAGTGAGAGCCTTGCTCGCAGACATGAACGGAGATAAACAAGGGTGGGTCTGGGTTTGTCTCTCAGCACCTCCTTTCTAGGGCCACTGTGCAGCTCGATGAGAGACACATTCTCCCAAGCCTCAATCCAAGGATCACAGCGAGGCTGGACGTGTCCCAAGAGAAAGGATAAAAGTATGTATTGAAGTAAAAGGAGGACAAAATTTTGTAGCACTGTCTGAATGTATAGTTAAAATGATTATACTCTTTATAGTGGACTCATAATATCCCACAATGCATCATGAAACGTACAACTGATGGTCACTAACCAAGCAATATACAGTGTACCATCATGCATTGCGCTCACGCTGAAAGAAAGACGCAGAGAGAATACATAGTGAGTATAAGGAGTAATGAATGAGTGACGGAGTTCAGGATTAGTGTACATTCAGGCAGCTCATTCTTTTGTTTTAAACCAAAGAGCCAAAAAAACAATGGTATTTCTATTTTCTGTATTCACGTTTTAATGCGAAGCAAAAAAAGATTTATTGATTTATCCGTGCTTGCATAATCATTTTATAGGATGGTCCTTCTATAATCTTGGCTTTTATTTTTGAAATATTTAACTTTACTTCCGTGCCACCTGACTACCTTTTCTTCATTCTTCAATTCAACAAGGAAAAATGAGAAATTAGAAGTTTGCAAACACCAGAAATTAAAAATTTTTTTCCAATGTGATTTTATTGTGATGTTTTTTTTTAAATTCTGACAACAAAAACGGAAAAACGACTCGGACACAGACAGTGTTTAAATATGGTGAAACAAAAAAATGGAGCACAGTTACATTCTCCTTGAAGGCATCCATCGTGTTTCTCGTGATAAGAGACGGAAAATGTCAAGATGAAACAGCTGGATCAACACCCCCCCCCCATCCTTCCCATCCTTCCCATCAAGCAGTTCCAAAGAAGTTCACTAGAAACATAGATGTTGGCCATGAAACCAAAACAATAAGTTCAAAGACGCTAAAGTGGTCAGTATGCTTCAAACAAAGCCAGTGGTCGAACAGAGTCTGGAACTACTGTATCTTAATCCTGCCGTGTTGTTTTTAAGGTCTAACCTCATTATGGAAAATAAGAAATTACTTCATAATGTTGATTACTGTCGTTTGAACTCCTACTAAGATCAAATGTTTTTCTGTGGGCGATAATCAGTGGCTAAATGTTTCATTTCTCCGTAATGATCCAAATTAAGAGGCTTGATAACTGTTTGACAGCATTTGTGAGTAGAGGGAAGTTAAATAAATAAAACATAAATAGGGTGAAGTTTTTCCAAAACTGTTGTGAGGTGCTGAGGAGCACGTGTTGAGTATATGATCACTGAGGCCTAATAATGGTACAGATCACACGCAGTGCTCATTACAGCAGTGTGACTTCATTCCTGCAATGATAATCTTCTCGCTCTCTCTCTCTCTCTCTTGAATTTTCTGTGTGACTATGCGAGTCCCTGCTGTATTTTTCCTTTTGTGGTCAGGCTGCGGGCCCCCTGTTAATCCGCACAGCTGTGGAGCCTCACCAAAGACGGCCTCCTCCTCCTCCTCCTCCTCCTCCTCTCCTCCTCCTCCTCCTCTCCTCCACTACATAAAAACTGTCATGAAGTGTAGGACAAAGGGCTCCGCATCCCCACAAAACACTCTTGTAGACCAGAGGAAGGAGGACAGAAGCAGATTAGAAAATCACATATTTCATGTTCTGCCATTTTTGGATGGTTGTTTTCATCACACTGTTGTAATAGTCCTGATCAGGAAGGACAGGATAATGACAAGTAATGAGGGGCCTCAAAGCATTCAAGTATACTGTAGGTCTACAAACTGAGCATTTCAATCTACTTTAATTACAAAAGTCAAACGCATTAACGTGCCTTATGTGTTTGTTTGTATGTAAAAAAGAAAAACCCAACAAAAACAAAACGAACAGAGTAGACGCCAGCGTCATCAGAGCAACGTTATGAGGGAAATTTCCACTACTGATGTGGAATTGGTTTACAGATAAGCAACCAAACCACAGCCACATACCTTTAATGCTACGTAACAAACGCTGGGTCGCTACAGCAAAATATTCACTAATATTTTATGAGTCAAAGTAGCTGCTTATGTCCAGAGTGAAATCCATCAACATGTAAAAACTGTAATAGAAAATTGTAGGAGCACTCGCACGTCTACTTTTACAATAAAATATCAAAGCCCTTTTTTTTCTAATTATTTCATCATCATTACTATTACTTTTATTATGTTTTTTCTTTATTGCTAAGTGTAATTTATTATATAAATGTGGCAACTTGAAAGTATCTGTATCTGTACTGGTGCTCACTCTATTATTTCTATGTATGCACTGTGTTCTGGGTTGGAGTGAGGGTTGAAAAATATATAAATATATATATAAAAAATATATAAATTTTTAAGGTCAATGTTTAAATAAAAGGAAATATATAATGTATAATCTCAACGACTATTAGATGGATTGTAGCTGAAATTAGAGGTGCAGACATTCATGAATAACCCTACTTACTTTGGCGATGCACTGACTTTTCATCAGGTGCCACAAGCAGGTGAAAATTTTCACTCGTCCACTGAAATATCTCAACATCTACTGGATGGATGGCTGTGACCTTTTTGCACACGGCTTTCTGATTCACTCAGCTGACCTGCAGCCGCGGCGTAATACAGTGCGCTCCGTGGGTGCCCCTGCGCGTAGGAATACGGTAGTTCAGCGGTTGAAAAAAATGTAGTGCCAAAGGAAAGTGCTGTTTTTTTTTATATTCTACATGAAGCAAACATTTAAATGGATACTGGATTGTTTCGGTGGGCGTTTTTAAAAGTGTTTAAATCACATTTTCTCTGGTGGCCCCCGTGCATAACTGCCCCCTAAATAATTCAGACTTATTTGACACCCCTGGATACAGATGAACCGTTGAATATAGAGTAATTTAATGAACCCAATGGGATAGAGTTGAGTTGCACTAGATCACACACCCAACCTACCGTTTATTATGCTGATGCTACTGAAGACCAATACTTTATTGACTGCACCTTTAAACTTAAAAATGTGCCCATTGAGCAAAAAGTTATTTTCCCATGTATTATTAGGATTGCTATCAGCTATCAGCAGGATTTTTGCTTCTTCTTGAGATGAAATTATGCATGGCAACACACTGATGTTGAACTGATATTTGATAATTTTTTGTCTTTGAAGTGGGTTTACTTGTTGATAAGTTTATGAATATTCCTTGTAAACACTGTCTAAATGAATGATGGCTTTCCTCTCACATAACTTAAACCTCAGTTCATTTTTGATTTCACTAAGTAGACCATATTTGTTTTAGGATCTTATCAGTTAGAATACACAGCCTGGAGAGTTCTCACGCTTATCTCTCAATTTGTCGATAATTAACTGCACAATAATAACAGTGGACCACCCTATTTAAACCCCCCAACATCAAAGTTTAATGATCAACTTGATTTACTATTTCAGCCTGACGTTCAGCAGCAAGGACAGTAAGCACAGATCATGGGTGTTAAATATCTATGTGGCAATTTACAGCTTCAAAAAAATAAATTAGGTGAATAAATTAAAAATAGGTGGATAAACAACCCCAAAGTACACGCTGACACTTTCAACGCCAACGCTTCTACTGGTGCTATTTTTACTCTTTCTTTCTCTTGGTGTTTAAAATTGAACTGTCCTGTTCAAAGTCACAACTATGGCATTCGCTACGTCTTTCATTGCAATGTAAAAGGGATCCATTATGGAGCCATTAGTTTATGTAATTTGTTATTCCCAGCAATCCTCACAATCTTGCCTGTGTTCAGCCCTTCCGCTCTGAGAGGAGAGACTGCAGGTCAAGTAAGGATAGCCGGCAGCCTAAACACACAGCGCATGCTGAAAATACCAAACCAAACGAATACCGAACCAAACGGTTAATTTTAAAAAAGCTAATTTTAATTGTGTGCCGACCATATCGCTTTGTAAATCTGACACAAGGATGTTTAATTTTCCTCACATCTCAGGACATGTTGTCACATGTCAAAGTTGCCAAAAACTAAACTTATGGTTAAAATTAAACATCCTTTTTTGTTCAAGGAGACACGGTTACATCCTTCCTTCCTTCCTTCCTTCTTTCCTTCCTACAGGTTTGCGGAGGTGTTAGGAGCGCAGAAAAAAATCATTTCCTAAAGAGGCTAACACGCTGTCAATATTTGAAGGGGTCTGGAGGCAGAGGCAGTACGGGAAGGGGAGTTAAGAACATGACTCACAACTCTCACTGACAAAACACACAAACATCTGGAAGCTGGACTCACAAAGTTAGCTCAAACAGCTCTAAATCAGACAGACATTATGTCAACTCCTTGATAAGGTCTCAACAACGGTGATGATGAAGCATTGTATTCTCAAAATGACGTGGAATTTGGCGCCGAGAGAAAACAATCACGCACACAATCGCAAATGATTCCAGCATGACGACTAAACAGTGCAGCGCACCCCAGAATTACTCGCATCCACACTTTCATTGATCAGATACATGCAGGCAGCGGTGTGCAAAACATGTTGTGTTGCTTATTTGCTCCAACGCATTTGCTGTTATTTGAACTTTAACCAAGCCGTCTGGCACAACAGCCCCCACATTATTTCCGCTAGTGCTCTACAACACCTGCGCTTTTATGTTTTATGTGGTACCTCAATAGCTGCGCCCGTGATGAACTTGTTTGGCCCCATTTAAAACAAACACTTTTTCCTGTAACTGGCCACTGATGACTTCCAAGTCAAGAAAAAAAAATCCAAGTAAAAAAAGTTTATGTGTAAATACAACTATGCAGTAAAAGAAATGGAGCCTCTGAGTGAGAGGAGAGACACGCAGCTGCGGATTTATTAGGATCATATTCTCTAATCTATCAGACTCAGAGCACGCTTTCTTTGAAGAGGACAAACACATTCTGGCTGCCGCATTCACTTGAGTAGACAATGATAGAATAGTACGGCATTAAATTGTACTTAGAAGTGATGTTATTATAACTATTCAAGGAGGAATATACACAGAACGAACCAGGAGAACAGTGGATGGAAATATGCACCGTTTCAATTTTTCACCCTCAATTGCTACGGTGGCCCTGAGAGCTCAACACACTGCAACTTAAGAAAACACAAGCAAAGTTACAAACGTGCTGCAAATTCAGAAAAACATCTTCGTCAATCTGACAACACATGCTGTTAGGTAGGAAGTTCAGAAGAGGTCGCAGGTCGCAGGAAGCGCTAACGAAGGCCATGAAACATCAATCCAATCCAACAGAGGTTTATTCTCAAATAATTATTTCTGACATGAAAGTGAAGGAAACACATGGGCTGCAGGTTCAGAAACTGGAGGAGGAGTGACACCTTTAAATAATCTTCTCGTGCCCAGGTGAACTCTATCAGGTAAATGAGGAATGGAGGGTGAAAAAAAGAGCCAATCAGTGATAAAGAAAACGAAAGGAAGCGAGGTAGGTGGAAAAAAAAAGGAAAATGAAAACGAAAGAAAATAGGGATCTTTACTTCACATGCGCCGCAAAAAAAAAAAAGTCACACCACATACAAATAAACAAACACGCTGCAAAATTATTCCCACAACACAACATAAGTGTTTCCGGGGGACACTGAAAAGAGAGGCCGAGAGAGACAGAGAGAGACAGAGAGAGAGAGAGAGAGGATGATATGGTGCAAAGGGCAACGGGTTGGACTCGAGCCCGGGCTGCTGCAGTTAGGATGACGTCTTCATGGAAACCCCACACACCCCCAACCCCACCCCCC
>NW_019525116.1:1845592-1917447 GCF_002814215.2 Seriola lalandi dorsalis
TTCTGTGGTGTTTTCTTAAGTTGCAGTGCGTCCAGCTCTCAGGGCCACCGCACAATCCTCCAAAGTGACTCCTAATCACAGAAGAAAAAAGAAAATAAAAACCCTTATCATGAGTGAAAATAGGATTAACAGGAAAACAGTGTAAAAGGACACACAACTGGGCAAATAATCAAACTCACTCAGCCCCAGACATTCCTAGAATAAGCAATTTTTAGAAGAATTCATCAGGCCATGTTTGGTGCACGTACATGTTCACGTACAGGATAATATCCCTGGTCTCTTCCTCTGCTCGTTACTGAGATAAACAGATTTGCTTACATATGAATACAGATTAAGGTTAATCTCAAACTCCCGGTGTCGGGGAGAACGGGGAACGGTTGTAACAGTTTTGATATTTCTATTTAAGCTAGTGCGTTCAAAATGTAATACAAACTAGTTCCATGTGTCTGCTATTAAATGGCGAAGGTGTTATCTCTGCAACGCAAACAGAACGTGCATGATATAGTCTCAAACACAAGGAGTTAAATGCTGAAAATGTTGCTATACTTGCACTTATGCAACCAAAACAGCAAGTGTGAGTTTGGAAGTACGAGAACAAGTGTTGTTTCCACACACTTTTGCTCTTGTGTTTTTTGGTTTTGGAGAAACCACTATCTTTATTTACCTCGCTCTCATCACAGCACACCGTGCACAGCATTCTGGCAAGCAGAGAAATTCGAAGCTTTACAGGCCTGCAGTGGAGATGCTGAGTCATCCAAAATATCTGTTGTAAACATCCATCAGTTTACAGACATACTTCCTTTTCCATCTTTGACCTCGTGCACTGACAGCAGTTGTAGCACAGTTTTCATCCGCAGTGACGGATTATTATTTACGTTTTTTGGGAGCCTTCACCTTCCGTTTTACCTGAAGTGATGAAGTTCATCTGGGTCTGATTGTCAGACCTTTTCTGTTTTTGTCCTGTTAGATTTTTGTTGCCATGTTCCCACTGCATGTAAATATTGCACAATTTTACCATGAACTATAGAAATTTTGGAAAAATAAGACTTTAATAAACCTGAATTATTCTTCAGTCAAAGATGTGTTGCTTAGTATTGGTCTAATCTCTAACCATTTGGTATCAGGTTGATTCTAACAGGATGTTAGTCATGCAAGTGATGTGAGTGATGCAATAAACATTTAGATATTAAACATGCATTTGTCTTATTAGTAAGAGGCCGATCCAAACGAGAGGAACTGCAGTTACAGGAAAATTCACACCACAAAATTCATAATCAAAATGGCCAAAATGAGCGTTTCAGCCAAGAGTATCACTTATTTCATTACGCACTCTATTCATCAGAAATTGATGAACCAATGATTTCTTCTTCCTTCCTCACCGCCTTCTGCCAGCTAATTAAACATTTCACTTTCATCCCTGGAGTGGTTCTGGGATTGCTCCTCGTCTTAATGCATCCCCAGACTTCAGAGAGCATCTAAACAGATCAATACTGGCTAGCAGAGCTGAAAGCATGTTGTTAGATACAGGTCTGTAAATGACACGGAAATAGCTGTCATCCCACTCAACTCGCCCACGCCGTTGAGGCTAGATGGATTCCAGTTTGTTCCAGTGTGAAATGGCTCCCCGCCTCAGGCCTCATAAAGTCTTGTAGAGATTTTCCTCCACTGTTTGCAGAAAAAAAAAAAAAAACTGCCCGTGTCCGACAGATTATCAGCGACGTGTGAAGAATAACAGATGAGATGTATCTGTATGAGCATGGAACCACGGACACTGGTGTGGGCCGTCACAGTGCCTCTTTCAAACAATAAACCTTCATTGAGCTTTACATCGTCACTGTAGCATCCTCTATTGAATAATGATCTTACTCTCAAGCTGATGGTTCACAGTCCTTTGTTACAGTCGTTCTCTTTATGCACCGTGAACGCACTGTGAGAGCTCACAGAGAGAGAAAACAAAAATAAAAATATTACCATCTTTTCACATGATAACATACAATTTTATTGCACTGTAAAGCGGCGTAATACAGAGCGCTCTGTGGGTGCATTTGTGCGTAGGAATACGGTAGTTCAGCCGGCGCTCCCGGTTGGATCTCCTAACTGGGAGCGCGCTTGCTGAGGATCTAATGCAGCTAATGAACTGACTATGCATGATTACCTCACACCCGAACCGTCCCTTTAATTACACTAAATTGCCCGGAGGTGTGATAGACTGGCGACTTGTCCAGGGTGTACCCCGCCCCTTTCTTCATGTTTTGTTAATGATTTGTCGGCCCACTTGCGGTACCTTCGCAGCCTCCTGGTGGTCCACGGCCCACATGTTGGGAACCACAGTGATAGATAATATGACACGGTTTGCGTTCCAAACAAATCATGGAGGATGCCGCTACCAAGATCCACCAACTCTCCAAGGTGCCTCATTAGTGAACCGGTGCTACAGCAGCTATGGGCTTTCACAAGCACGACTCTCAATTGCTGTGCCCACATGAGTCCAATCAGCATCGCTTTAAAAACGCCGGGGCACAGTGCCAAAATGCATGATCCCTGTGGAT
The DNA here is from genome assembly GCF_002814215.2 of Seriola lalandi dorsalis. NCBI lineage: Eukaryota > Metazoa > Chordata > Actinopteri > Carangiformes > Carangidae > Seriola > Seriola lalandi. The sequence continues at coordinate 1,848,142 of NW_019525116.1, forward strand.
TGTATGAAACATCACATTTACAAGTCTGCCCTTTTGCTGTAATAGATCTTCTATTAGATATCATATGCTAATCAGCTCAGCAAACAGGCTGTGACAGACAAAACAATAAATCTTAATACAAGTGAAACCCAGCTGTGCAAAGCGGCAGCCAGAGACATTATGATAAAATCTTCCAGTCCTGCATCCAGAGAGTTGTTTCTGGAAAACTTCAGAAAGCTGAAGATCTCAACCTCGTCTGACACTGGAGGTGAAGGGCCACACGGTGACTCAGAGTTACAGGAAAGCCACGCATCAATTGATGGTCTCTGTGGAACAAGTGACATTAACTGAACTATTGGAAAGCAGCTGATGAGATGCTAATGTGCGTCTTCGTCATGCCGCTCCAGGGATCATAAACTTTCGATCTTTATAGGCTTGCGGTCAATCAGCAGTCACCTCGCCAGATGGAGGGGTATTACCTCAGCAACTTGGCGGAAACCCACTGAACTGAACTAGAAGGGAACATCATTTCTCTATGCTGACTGTAGCAGAACGAGCTGGGGAAGATGTGACAGAGAGGCATCTGCATCCTTAATAACTTTACATGAGATGTTAAATTATTAAGGCAACGTCTAAAAACACGTTTCCATTGTTACTATCAGTTTCGAATGATCAGAGAAACACCACAGAATTTATTTTTAATATTCGGAAGAAATGTGGTTTGGAGATTTAATCTAAGTCTTCCAAGTACATCAATGACCTCAGTTTACTCAGAAGTTACATTAGTTTGTCTGAAGATTTAAATAATTAAACAATAACAGCACATCGTGCTGACCTTCTGTGGTTTCCTTCACTTTGCTGCGGTGATGTAACAGTGCAGCTGTTGGATGTAGTAACAGGTGCAATGTGAACTACTGACTGGTCAGATGTGAAACATGCTTGAAACTTTATATCACACAAGGCCAGACAAAAACACTGCTTTTCCAGTCAGCCAATCAGAAGACAGGCTCAGAACCTCCTCTCTTCTGATTGGCTCACCGACCTGTTGTTTCTAGAACTCCAGAGAGAAGGAAGGAAGTCATTAAAACCACAAATATGTCTTCTTCTGGAACAAAACTTCAGATAAAATACCAGAAAAGTGTCAAATTTAGGGCATTTGGGATTTTAATGCTAGTGATTTAGCCACTTGTGGTTAGAGTTGGTAACAGCACGTTCAGTCAATACTACAGCAAACACTCCTTGAGCTGTTACTTTGTCAGAAATTGATTGATTTATGAGAACTGATCCGATTTCATGCTGCATGTGGTGCGAGTCGTTCGGGCGCTGTAAGAGGAGTTGGTGCCCGTGCTGAGGACGTGATGTGTGCTGCCTCTCTAACAGCTCACTGTGGCTGCATCCTGCTTGTTGTTATTACTCCCCGCAACATTTAAAACTGATATACTGTCAAAACATCACGTTGTGGCAGCGGGAGAGAGAGCAGTAAACAGTGAGGCCGATAATGAGAGTAATACTGGATTACATGCTGCATCATTTTCTGTGCAGGAATGGCGGACTGCGCCACTATAGAAATGCGATGTATGACATATATGTCCCTATATCAAAAGGTGATGTTGCCATATAAGGGGATATATTATTATCACATATATACAGCCTCTGGATATATGAAGACATAAGTTTATTTTTTGAAATACCCATAGTAAAATGTGTATGTATACTAAAGATATCTATATGATGACTTTTATATGGTTTAACATGTTGCAACCATATGTGTTAACAATATATATTTGGCATGGATATATATGTATGTAACATATTTCGACACTATAAGCATACATACACAAACGTACATATTTGTATGGAGTAGACATACATGTCAAAATATGAAATTGTTCTAATTTCTAATATGTTTCATACATATTTTTTACATGCTGCATGTCCTTTTATCTTATATGTACATATATTTCATATATGGGAATTCAATTACATTTGCTAATGGGTAACAGAATTTAAAAAAGTTGAATGTGAATACTGCAGGGAGAATCACCAAATACAATTCATTACAACTGTGTGTGAAGTTACACACTGTGCATCATAATGCCAATCAAAGTGAAAGTATAAAATTATTGCTATGTGCTATTACTATGTGATCTGAGCAGATGGAAAAAGCAAGTAAACGATCTGTTAACAACATGGACGGCGCTTTTTTCCTCTAAAATTTGCTTCCTCTCAGCCATCGTGTGCCCCTGTTGCACCCTGACAGCCCCCACACTCATCTGTGCTGCCTACATCTGTGCTGCCTACATCTGTGCTGCCTACATCTGTGCTGCCGCTGCCTACATCTGTGCTGCCTACATCTGTTCTGCCTACATCTGTGCTGCCTACATCTGTGCTGCCTACATCTGTTCTGCCTACATCTGTGCTGCCTACATCTGTGCTGCCTACATCTGTGCTGCCGCTGCCTACATCTGTGCTGCCTACATCTGTGCTGCCTACATCTGTGCTGCCTACATCTGTTCTGCCTACATCTGTGCTGCCTACATCTGTGCTGCCTACATCTGTACTGCCTACATCTGTGCTGCCTACATCTGTGCTTGCCATGGTGAGTAGTGAGCACAAAAATCAGAAGCACAGTAATGATGAAGGTCGATGCTCTGCAGCCCAATAGTTTCAGATTTCAGCACAACCACTAAAATCGAGGATAATTTACATGACGCAGGTCACAAGTGAATGATGCATGAACCCAGGCTATTTTTCTCCCTGTGAGAACCTATTTTACATCCATTTTCATATTACATATCGTGGCCCCCACTTTCAAGCATGTACTCCATTTCCTTCCAGCTAAAAGCCCTGCACTTGTTTACTCTGTTAATCCTCAGAAATTCATCAGAGGTTCACCAAAAATGTTTTGACAGTTTATCAAATACAGTTCATGTTTTTCCTAAAAAATAAAAAAGTTCATTTCCGCTATACATCTCCAGGGAGCCTACGACCAGATCTCATATGAATAAAAAAAAGTCAAGGCACCTGCGCCCTGAGACTCGTCCCCGACTGCAGAGCACTCTGCTGTGTTTACATGAAAATCTGGACAAAGTCAGGAAGCTGGGCGCGTAAATTTAGGGTTGTGTTTTCTCATTCAAGTCTGTTTAAGATTGAAAAAATATCCACTATAAACAAATCTACTCCTCAGGGACGTAAAAGACAAACATTTCACAGCAGCGTGCTTCGCTGTGAACAAAATGGTTTTCAGCAGCAGTCACAGATGCAGCATGAAGCCAGAATAAACAATGCCCCCAACACCACACACAGACGGACACAGAAGACACTGTGGATCATATTTTTGTAGATAGGAAATAACAACCTGTTTATGACTCAGGTATTTTCTTCTTTTCGCTTGTGGTTTTATAAGAAGATTTTCTGTTTTTCTGTCTCTATTATTGAACAGGAATATAACCAGAAGTGGTGATCTGAGTGAGACTGTGAAGTAGGGAGCATTGCTATTGACAGACGGCAGGATTTTCACCTCAGGGAGCGATCAGTCTGCAAATGTTCTAGTTGGACAGATAAAAAGGCTGCGGGTTACATCTTGAGGTGTGCAGGTTCAGCCCACTCACCTAGCCCTCTGATGATGAATGATACCCTGGAGGCGTCATGAGGAGGATCGGTGCCAGACTGTTAAACCTTTTCTGCTCAGTGTCTCACCGTCCGTAAAATTAGACGGTGACAGATCAAGCAATACCGTGGTGGAAAAGACTAAAAATAGCAACTCTGGACTCTTCTTTTCAACTATTTGAAACCTGCGTCTTCTCCTTGTTCCGGAAATGGTCACATCCTAGTCAAGAAATAGACCAATAACACTTTAGTGCCGCTTTACACTTTGTTTTCTTTTCCCCCCATTTGATTGATTTTGTAGGCAAAATTTGGTTTATACAGTATAAATATTAAAAACATATTTGGATGGGCTATACATGTGAATATATATGAAATTGTTCCATATAAAATCAATCCATCCAATGACACTGGTGACATTAGAGAAAAACTCTAAGGATCATTCGTCACCTGTGAACAATGAATGTCTGTATGAAACATCGTACAGCATACAATAGTTTTAGATATATTTCAAAATGGTGGAAAGACATTAGCCGCGCTAAGGCTAAAAACCGGTATTAGTCGAACCCTAGACTCTGAGGTATGTCGCTTAGATCAAGTCACTGAACTCTCCAGGTATGCAGGGAGACAAGAAATCGAGGGAGAATGATGAAACTTGGCCAAAGTTAAGATTCCTGGGAGTGTGCTAACACGAGTCTGAGCTCAGTGGAGGTTCAGGGTGGTCTGAACTGCTCTGAAACAGCACTTTTCTTCAACCATCGTCCATCACTTTCATCTGTCAACAGGCCCCTAATAGGTCTGCAGATGAGGCTTCAACTGACACGTAACACTAAAGCATTTTCAACAATTGAGACACGTCTTATTAAACAAGTGCAGATTTATGTCTTTTGTATTTCGCAAAGAAAGAGGAACTGTTGAGAGCTTATCGATGTTTTCTCAATTGTATTAATGTTTGTCTGACCAGTAAAGCAGGTTTGTTCTGCTATTTCCAGTCTGATTACTTCTACTAATACTCCAAAATACTGAAGTTTCCTGCGCCCTTTGATAAACTTTATGAGAATCTTGAGTATATTGGGATGTTCATGTGTAACTTTGTGAGCTAAAAATAGGTCAGGTTGGGACACTAATGTGTCTCCTCAGGCGTACAAGGATCTAATCTCCACTGAGAGATATGAACCTTTCCTGTTGTTGCTCTCAGGTCCCCTCTGAATTAACGTCTCTGAAGATTGAAAACAAATGTCAAGGAGAAAATGTTGAAGTATCAAGATGCAGGAGCCCACATTGCATCCGCATACAGATTAACTTATTAAAGTATTTGGCTCCATCAGTCCAGATACTTAATTCCCTTGATGTGGTTCATTGGTTGCGTGCGAACAGAAAACAGTTTATAGGTGGGATTAACTCTCACTCTCGCACCAAAAATGGATGTGAAATGGAAAGAGAGCTCAGATAATCGCAGTGGGTTGACCTGTGAAGACTTCTCACAATATTTTTCTTTACATTTGATGTGATCTTAAGGGTCTTCAATCCTGTTTGACCTGGAAAATAACTCTACGGCCAAATCAAAACACTGTATGTTTTTATATTATTATTAAATTGTGATTTAATGAGTTTTGAATGACTGTGGTTAAAATCTCATTATATTCAGAATAACACAATAACAATAAATCACATCACATTAGCTCATGAAAATGAAAACTTCTTCTACATAGTGTTAAACATAATATTAGGTTCATGTTAACAATTTCCTTCTTTCTTTTTCAACTGTGTCAGAGGCTCAGGTACATTAAGTCCTCTTTGTTGAGCCATAGACCTTTTTCACAGCAGACATTTAAACCTGTCAGAGTAGGAATAACACATTAAGTGTCTGAATAAGCCATGCCAGTGAGCTGGTATGCACAGTACCAGGCCCCTGAAACTATAGCTCCTCTAAGTGAAATGCTGTGACATAATGTTATTAATTTGTTCCTGCCATAACATGCCAAAATGTCTGCTGTGAAAAAGGTCTATTGTTGGACTCTCAAACTAACCACCTCCACATATGTTTCTTTTTGGAAACAACCACAAACGGCAAAACTAAAGTAAGTTCATCGCTGGTGAACATCTCGTGGACTGGTCGCAGTGACTACTACCCAGACTACTGTAGCGTGACCTGACGTCCCCGTTTTCCCAGGGACAGTCCCTGTTTTTGGTGGCCTGTCCCCGGTTACAGCTGTCCCCGCAAATGTCCCCGTTTTTAACTGTGAATTAAAAACAGACGTCTAGCGCTGCGCTTGTTTTGGCCAACAGAGGGGGGGGGGGGCTTTTTCTAGCCATAGCAGCCCCAAAAATAAAGCTAAAATCAACAAAATAGAGTTATCCAAGTCATTTTTTTCCCCTTTTTTATGTTCTCTCTAGGCAGAGAAAAGCTTAGCTGGCTCACTCATTGGTCAGGAGTTCATAATCAGGTTGTAAACTAATGAAAGCAAACATACCCAAGGCCCCCCAGCTGGAACTTGAAAAAAATAGTTTGACCCCACAAAACAATATTAACTACCTGGAATAATTTTATGAGAAAAGCTTTTGATTCTTTTGATCTGTGGACACTTACAAACTAATGAAATATAAATAATCGAGGAATAGATAGACAATTGGACAATTTGTGATAGCTTCAAAAGGTATGGAGTCGTTCTAGCAGTTGTCCTTCACCATAGTTTATCACAGTACAACAGTTACCATGGTCAAAATACACCACCAGGACTGTCCCCCTTTTTATTTCATAGGTAAAAACGTTGGATATCTTAATGATATATTGACTGCCAAACTGGAAATGTCTGCGCACCTTAGGCTACTGCTTAAGATAGCTGCTGATGCCAACTCCAGTTAAGCCCCAAATAAACAACCCACTGCCAGCCAGCCATTAATTTCTTTCCTTTACACACACACACGCACACTTCTTGTGTAACATTAATGGGTGTTTGTCCAAGATCTGTTTCCCCGTTAAGCTCATTTTGGTTAACAGCTCTAGGTAGGGTTTTTTTTTTTTAAGCTAGCTGTGGCAGTTAGCTGATTAGCTAGTGACACACTGGAAACAGATGTGCGGGCAACGATTGGCGGGTGCTCTGACCAGTTGAATGTCCCACCCTCACGCTAAAATAAACATTCTGCAAAAACCATAGCCGAAAATTACTTGTTACTATACTGATCTGGAAAAAGGTAGTCAAAAATACAGCATACTTGCACTCAGAGGAATTGGGTCCCTCCTTTGGTCCTTCGTCTTTGTTACTGTTTCACTTTCTGGTTTTCTGATCACAAATTTGTTCATTTTTGCTGAAGCAAAGTCTCTTCAGTCAGAGCTAGTTTCTGGCGAGCCTTGACCCACATTGGCGCTTCATTTGACCCCGCCATGTCGAGCACGCGCGTCGTGTGCTGAGTCAGGTGGAGTGTGGCGAATGCTAGATTGGACCAATCGGATGGGCGCTCTGTGATTGCTGGTAAACTCAGAACTCAGGAAAGTTTTCTAAACGTTCCCGGAGCGTTAAATATGTGGTTCGCTAGTAGCATCAGCAAACGTTCCAGAGAACCTTTAGAGAACCTTTAGAGAGCATTCGATTAAGGTTCTCTGAAGGTTGCCTCAAAAATTAAAGGTTGTAGAATTTAAAGGCTCTCTTTAGAGTTAGGGTTAGGACACTGAAGCTTGCATACCAGCCATAGTGGTGTTTAGTGAAAGCTAAGCATGTTAGCTAACGTTAGCCAGTGGGTATCGTATTTGCTTGTTCGTGAGATAAAATTGTATTTATATCGGTGGTAAACTGTATTTTTGATTTTGCTGTTGCCTTTGACATGACTTATAGTAGGTTTATGCTAACTTGGATAGATAAGTTGACTCTTATGGAGACTTTTTGTCGACCGTTAGCTAAGGATGGCTACTTTCAATGTGAACAGATTATGTCAAACTGACTTTCAGTCTCATGATTTGTGTAAACTTCAGAGAGACCAGTTGCTTTCAAAGGCGCAGTACTTTTACACTAAGTTTGATCCACAGCTAAAAAAAACATTGAGTTTGTTGACGTCCTTCAGTTGTAGAGGTCTGTTGTTGTAACAGCAGGAAAAAGGTAAAGAACAGAGGAGAACCATAAGAAAGAGGAAGATTTTATTGGAAATACCAACATGAGTTATAGTGTCATTATTTTGGTATTAGTGCTCTCTGAATCTTATTGCTTTCAAAGTGCAGTGAGGTGAGTGGTGATCAATACAAATCCACTGCAGGACATATATAACTCAATGGATACATATGTATATATATATATATATATATATATGTATCCATTGAGTATATATATATATATATGTGTGTGTGTGTGTGTGTGTGTGTGTGTGTGTTTGTGATCCAGGTATAACTGGATCCCTACCGGTTGTAGGGACCTTAATCTGTCGTCTTCTGAAGTCATGGAAACACAACTGTGTGCATGTGTGTGCATCAGCCATCCTGTTAGGAAGAAGAAGGAAACATGTGCCTTAAAATTGTGATGTAGCTCATAGGTTTTGCTTCATCTTTGGCTTTTTACCCGTCAGATATCTACACCGGTGTTGTATCCCAAGTGATACATGAGAATGTGCTGATAATCTGTGCTGCCTGCTGGTTATGTGATAAGAGAGTGAGGATTTTGAGGAAACAGCTGCAGCAACTTATTCTGAAACACTTTGATTAACATCATGATAATCAGGAAGCTATAGTTCATCAAAAGATCAACAGTTTAGTTCTGCCACCATCTTCTGATAAGACTTCAAGCATCTTGTCTTGGTTTATACAATTCCTGTGTTCACGTAAATTCATGTCCTCAGTCGTATTTTTTCCATTAGAAAATTTAAATGTAGCTGTAGATCTGAGCTGTTGACCTTTCTGAATTGATGGTGCAGTTATATAACTCCCCGGAAGTGTTGCTGCTGTTCTTAGGAATGTAGTTGTTTATACATTATATCTCATTTCTATGGCATGTGTGAAATGTCAACACATAAATTCACTAAAATGTGTCTTCATGTTCCATTATTGACACATCACAACACACGTAACAACGTGTCATCTCGTTGGAATCTGAATCTGTTATTTGTATGTGAGTGTTATTTACAATATAGAATAAATAACTCTATTGTAATTATTTCCATCTGTGTCTTATTGGTAAAAGATGAGAGTTCATTTGGTGGTGTTTAACTTTTCTTACATGGGAGTATTCTGTTTTGTTTGGATTCAAAGTGGATCCCTGGATATTTGTGTGCTCAAGGTGTTTGTGTGTTGGCAGGCGGTCAGAGTGTAACGTCTGCAGCTGCCTCAGCACGATGTAATTTTTCTCTTTTTGTTTGAATCCAAACTAAATAACTAATTACAGTATGAGTGACCCCTTTTTATTTAAACATGAAACATTTCCAATATTTTTCCCCAAAGGACCGATGGACTAATGTCTTTTCATTTTTCATCAACATCCATAGGGAATTGCCCTGGAAAATCGCTTTATTCAATGATATTTAATTATTAAATGAAAATATTTACACTTATAAGAAAAAGATGTTGAATTTTGGACAAACCAACTTATTGACAGATTTTTTTTTTGTGGTATGTTGTACTTGGTTTTTTGCATCAATGAACTTACTGTATCTGTGGTTCCTGAACTCAGTCGGAGTCTCCTCTCCCCTCCCCAAGCTGTTTTCTTAGTAAGTTTCCCATCACTGATGAACCTGAAGGGAATAATTTTTTTGATCCACACAGATGTTCTCAGGAACATAGAAACATTATTGTCCACTTGGATCAGTGTGGGAGCTGCACGTCCAAGTAAAACAATGTGGGAAGGGCACTTTAGGTCCATGGACATTTTCAGTCACAGTAATCATCTACACAAGGTGTAAACCTGACCCGGGATGACTGTGGCCACCCCGGTTGCAGTCTGGCTGCCCCATGTAATACCGCATTTTGATTCACAGTCGTTGTTATTTTTTTTATTGTTTTCTGGTTTAAAGCTGTGCTATGATTAATATTTTGTTTAATATGGTTTCCCTCCACATAAAAATCTACTCTTACTTCCTCATTGAGACATCTGAAACAGGCCTTGTGCCTCGCTCACTATTGCAGCTTGCTCCAGGTTGACAGGTGAAACAGCAGAGCGTATCAAGAAGGTTAGCGTTAGAGGAAACATCGGAAAGACTCGGCCACGTGTTTGAGCCTCAGTCAGACCCAGACTCAGATGAGGAGTCTGTTGAGACCAGAATCAGAGACTAGCAGACATATGAAAACAGTTAGTGTAGTTAGCATCTTTTATTTGTTTATGTTGTTTGTTAGCTTGTAACCGGCAGTGGCTGACACAGTGTTAGCGGCTGTGCTAATGCTAACTCTCTCTCTCTCTGTACCCCCCCCCCGTCTCCACAAGTTTATGGGATTGGTTTGCATGTTTGCAAGGTTAAAAACTTGTTTTTCAACGTAGGTAGCACAGCTCAGTAAACAGCAAAGCTCAACTCTAAAGAGCAGAGATTCAGGCACAAGCTACAGAAGTACTGAAAGCTGCTAATACTGTTATTAATGATAATAAAATTAATAATAACATAAAATAAATGAAATGGCACTGTTTCTCTCTTATTGCCTTCACATCCACAGACTATCAGGGGCTTATTTTGGACACACACTTTCTGACCGTAAACAAACATAATCTGACCTCTGAACTCTGAACTCATTAACCTCATCATTGATCAGAATGATTGCTTTTACTTGAGGACATTAGTCAGGTTAATAAGAATTGATCTTGGAAGTGGCATCCTAGGTTTCAAGGTAAGGAAATTGGTGTCATAAAACTTGAAGTCATTAAAGTCTGTCTGTCATGCAGGTTCATTTGTCTCTCGCTGAGTTTAAGCATTCTTGCTCCGCATCATTAAATCTGAACATGAAGCAGCTATAATCAATATTTCTCTATGAGCAAATGATCGCATGACTACTTGTATTTGAAAAGGGGCGGCTCCAGGTGATAAGCCCACTGAGAATTATTGTCTGAATCTGTCGTTCCCTTCAGCTCTACAGAGCTCTCCTATTTTCTTCCAGTCATTGTTTTGTTTTCTGGCTCACGACTTTGCTTTTATAGTGTAAAGCAGCTGTTTTCAGTGAAAAAACAATAAAAACTCACTGCACACTACCTGCCCCGCAAAACAGACTATGTTAGGGACCAGCTGGTGAACATAGTGGAGCATTTAGCTGCTAAAGAGACCGATCAAAAACAGAGCTGAGAGAGAGAGAGAGAGAGAGAATACAGCACTCACATTTATGAGGTGGCCAGAAACACGACTCCAAAGGAATGAAAATGGTGCTACACTGTAATGAAGCAACTGTTTCTGCTGTCCTCAAGTGGCCGGAAAATCTGTTATTCAAGGTTAAAAGAACATTTTTGCCTGTTTTAAACCGCTGCGTTTGTGAAATGCCTACAGACATAATTTATTGGGAGGATTTGCAGATCGATCACTGAAGTACACGTCAAGCAGTATCAAGAGGAGGAATTCAAAAGCCTGTAATTATTCAATCTTTTCCAAGATAAAAGTGATTCTCTGATGAAAGGAAAGCCAGTATATCATATATACCTTGTGCCCAAATCATCAGCTTTTCCAATCTGTGGTGGGGGAAAGAAGTCGCCTACACTATACTGGAACTGTAATGGTGTGTATAGAGGCATGTCAGTCTGTGAACAGTAGAATAAAGTTATGATCAAGTCATCCGTCGAGACCACACATCTTGATCCTCTCCGGATTTTCAACCATATCACTATATAAAGGGTCTTTATTCATAGTCGCACATGGTGAATAGACGATGCACTGTGCTAGAATCAGTGATTGGACTTTGGTTTTTAATTCAAATCAAATGGTTGTTCGACTTGAGTGATAATGGTGCTCTCATCTTGTGAATCAAAGACTTTTCTGTCCAACAGACCACAAAGAGTGTTGATAAAAGAAAGGAGATGATTACGATAAATCTGTGGGACGGGGACACTGCAACAGACTGTACGTATTTTAATCACATCAATTCTCTGTGGTGATGGTGCACCTGAAATAAATGTAACAAGGGAACAGGTTGTTGTTTGTAGCAGTTGCAAAAATTGGCAAAATAATAATCAAAATGTTGCTTATTTACACACCAAGCACTGTCAGAGTAACAGTAACATCCAGAGGAGTCATGTTAATGACTGCAAAATGAAAGTCTGATATTAATCCTCCTTTTAGCTCTGTTTTGGTCTCCACCGACTCCCGCTTAGCTGCTAAACGCCTCACTACATTCAGAAACTAGTTGCCGTTTGGTGCTGGGCAGGTAGTGCGGACCAGGTACGTAAAGCTCTTTGCTGAAAACTGCTGCTGGCTGCGACTAAAAACACAGGGTGAATCAAAACACCCAAGTTTCATGTCACAAAACCAAAACAAAGAGCTGAAAGATGCTAAAATGCTCCGTAGTGCAGAGGGGAACCACAAAGTCAAGTGAATAATTTATGTGGGTTTGTCAAGCAACCATTTTGATATAAACATAGTAGTGTTAAAAAAAAATTTGAGTCATTACGCATTAGCATTATTATGCAGCTATCAATATATTTGCGATAGTACGGCATAGAAATGTGGAATATGAATCTGTAGACTGTCCGTCTGTTTTCTCTGACATATTCTTGAGCGATCATACGTGAATCATAACCTCTAAAATCTGGTGAGAGTAGAGTGACAGACAACACTACGACTCAGTGATATTACAAAAATCCTTCTTTTAGGCTTTTATTATCCATTTCTTTACTATTTTACTGATATATTGCTATATTTTTATGAACCTGTAGACTTTGGTAAACCCATTTCAAGCACCAAAACAATTCATCCACAACAGTGAAGGTTTGTTTTCACAAAATATTTGAATAATTTCAAAAACTGCTTTAATTTTTCAGCATTTGGGAGAAATTAAACGTTTACACAGGGAGGGGCCTCATTATAGAAAGAGCTGATAGTTGTGATATTAACAACTTGGGTATTATGTTATATGCAAGTACCCTTTTAAAAAGGTGAATATAAGAAATAATGCAGACTCTGAGAATATGTCCTTAGATCTCAGAGGGCAAAGAATAAAGCTTTTCACATTGACCCAATTGTAAGTGAGTCTCTTTATGGTTTAGTCAAAGACAATTTTCACATTGCAGTTTGTGAAGTTGCTAATTAATTTGGATTGTCCCTGCCTTTTAAGGTTGTATTAATCTGATCTGTTTTGAACCATGGCATATGAAGCTTGTATGTAGCTCCACCTAGTGGCCGAAAACCCTTACAACCACAGAGTTTGCAACGCTCTCAGACCAGGGTACGAACATGGGTGATGTGCTATAGTGTTAGAATAAAGGATATGATGCAGCGTCTGAAATTGAAATCACATTTATTGTTTGTTCTGGAGTCGATTCACTTAAAACTTAACCCTCTGTGTACAGTACAGTTCTTTCCTCAACTGCATCTTTTTCTTCTTAATCATCATTGTCGTCTCACTGTCTTCTCACACACTCACGCACTCACTCACACACACATTCACACACACACTCACACACACACTAAAACAGCCAGTTACACCAGCTGAGGCTTAATCAGGTAATCTTAAAAGGGAACTCTAATGCACCAGCCTCGTAATTCACATCTCACACAGTAACGCAGCCGGAGACCTGTGAGAGGCCACAGCGTCTGCTACCCTGTGAATGCAGAGAGAGGATCACATCTCACTGTGCAAAGTGGCCCCCTTTAAGGCCTGCTTATTGGAGTCCTTTGATACCAGGACGTGACAATCACATTAAAATGTTTTCCTCACGTTCAGTCACTCGCCATCTCGCCTGCAACATTCTCACCAGCACCAAAAGTTTCAGCTTGGAGAAACTAACAGATAAAAATAAAAAATACTCTAAGATTCACCTTGCAGGACTGCAAATACAGAAATGCACAGAGCAATAAAAAATACATAGCATCAAAGGTTGAAATCAAATCACACTAGAGGAATTAAGATCACTTATTTTTTTTTAACTACCTTGCTATTAGAACTGCTGATAGCTCTACTAGCATCAACAGTTTCTTAAGTACATGTAGTTATATAGTATGTATCTATACTCCATAAAAGGGTTGGGGTATCGTTTGGATTGAACAGTCATGTTTCAAACACTGGAACAAACTTTTAAAAGGTCATCAGCCTACATGGACCCTTTAGTTCTTGCTTCAGTTTCTAGGTTGATATGAACATACTCTGAAGCAATGTAGAAAGAAACAGACTTCAGCCTCAGGTGCACCGAGGTCAGGTGCGTTTCTGTTTCTGGACTGAGGGCTGACAGTTCTCGAGAGCCCTGCTTGAAATCAAGTTTGCTTTGTGTTCATGTTTTAATTGGAATAATCTAACCCTACAGTAACAACGCGACTCCCATGAAGCTGCTCCAGTAGCCACGAGTCTTTCAAACCGGGTGACCTCGGCGGTGCCTGTAGTGGATGCAGATCGCCGCTGGTTTCAGTCCATTGTTCAGGGTGGAGCCTTGGGGAACTCGATAGCTGTGCAGAGTTTCCTCCACCATCATGTCCAATGTAAACAGCTGTTACAGAGGCAAGACAAGGAAGTAAACAGACTCTTTGGCACATCCTAACACGATGATGGATGCATATAAGTCCTGATCAGACTAGATACGGACATGCTCCAAAATTTAGTTCACTTTGAACTAAGGAGGCGTCTTCCCATCAAGCAGTTTTACTTCTGTCTTTCTCTTTAAAATGGGAAACAAATGCACATTTGCTATGCATGTACACAAACATACAAACACTCACATTGTGCACAAGAGTAAAAGTGCACCGCTGACCTATTTTCAAACATTCCAAAGATCTACTTCAGCTTTAAAATGACCTAGCTTACCACATTCAGATGCATAAGAATAAATAAATAATAATTTGGGTTACATTGAAAAAGGCAGGAAGGAAATGGCATCACTGTGAATGGAAAAAGTTGAAATGTGTAACCTTGAACATTTTCTATGGCTCCACTTCTCACGTCTGGGGAAAAAAAAAAGGCAACTGCGCCTCCGACACAACAGCATCTGCTGAAAACAGCAAACTGTGGAGTAGCAACATCATGAAGGTTCAAACTTCAGAAGGTTCAGTAACATGGGGCGTACGCTTGATTGTGTTTGAATGTGTGCATATAAGGTATCAATAGGTGCTTTAAGCTACATTCAAGCAAAATGTATATTTGGGGGAAAGTATTACATTACAAAGTTAACTGGGAGGGGGGGGGTCTTCCCTTTTGGGGTAAAAACTTCCACTTCTTGCTCCTTTAACCAATCAGAAGTAGTCAAATTTCACCCATTTCAATGGGCGTTTGGGGTTAAGGTTAGCAGAGTGACAATGTCAATATTAAAAGTGCCTTTTTTTTTTTAACACTAAGTGTTACCATCTGTTTAAAGTCTCAACCACAAGACTAGCATGATTATACATGTCATTTAATCTCAGTCAGGACCTGTATGTGAGAGCCTGAGGCCAATGGCCAAAGTCTCACAGGTCTTAGTATCGCACGGTTCATAAGGGGAAAGGTTTGGGGGGGGGGGGCTGTACTAGACACGGGGCTGAAGTTTGATAAAAAACTACATTAACCCCTAAATCGCCCAGTGAATGTGAGGAGAGGTACAGCACCGGTCCAAATCAACGCCTGGACATTCAGTATAAACAAGTCAAAACACAAAACATTGGTTCATCTCTCCTCATAACCTTGGACAGTTCCCACAATCCCCAGTGCGCAGATAAGCCAGGAGAGCTTCGTTCCCATGGTAACGGGACTTAGTAACAGTCTAGAAAGCTGCTTCAAAGGTGCTTGGGGCTCAGAGGACTCTTTGGAGGGGAAACACTCCTCCACAACAACACTTTGTGAAGGCCAAAGGAAAGAAATAGATGGACGAAAAGAAAGGCAGGAGAAAACAAGACGGGGTCAAATGACAGTGAGCGATGATTTTAAGCTTACACCATCTGCGTAGGGAGGGGGATAGGAGTAGCAGTTAGGGTGGGCTGCTCCTCTGAGACCTTTACTATCTCTGTGGCAGTGACGGCGGGAGCGCACTCGGCCAGAGGTGTCGGGGAGCGGCTGTTAGAAGCTGTGGTGCGGGTCGGGGTGGAGGTGAGGGCAGGTGTGGTCGAGGTGGAACTGGAGGTAGAAGTGGAGGCTGGGGCAGAGGCCTGGACCGGGGCCGGGTCATCAGCCGGGGCAGGGGGTTCGGTGGAAGCTGCTTTGGGAGCAGCAGGCTTGTTGTAGTTCATCTTAAGGATGTGCTGCTGGAGATGTCTGATCCAGTCCTCCTGCACCGACAGCGGACCATGAAACTCCACCTCGCAGAACCTGACGCAGGGAGACACAGAGAAAACACATTTAAGATGGGAATTATGCAAAAATTAACACGGCTACTAATCTGTAAAATAACTGCAACAGCTATTGTGTCTCCATTAACGTTTTTTCACACAAAGAAATAAAATGCAATCTGCTGCTGGTAAAGTCAGTGGCTCCTTCGGGAGCAGCCGGTTTTGTAAAAACCTTTGTACTGTAGTTATATCAGAACTCACTGAAAATCTCAAATGGTTCACTATTCTCAATATAGTGCAGCAACACTATACTTCTCAGCAGGGGGTGGGGGTGGTGATTGCTGCTTGGGGATTAAGGGACTATTTAAAATTTAGCCAGACACTTCTATATTAATGCTGCCGTCTCACAATTTCTAATGACTGAATAACTGAGCACTTGCTGTGTCTGCTGTGACATACAGGTGGCACTCACCGGCACTTCAGGGTGTAGAGTTTGCCCACCAGTTTGACCAGCGGGTAGGAGGGTGGTTTGGGCACCAGGGCGGGCACGGTGCCTGTGCGGGGGGGCTTAGGAGGGCCGCTGTCTCTTTCTGTTCCATCGGGACAAGATGGATGCTTCAAGGGCCGACGCTCAAAACCTAAGAAAAGAGGAGGAGGCAACAAGTGGAGTCCAGAGTTATTCAGTCGTTCGAACGCTGATAAGAAGAAGTTTCTTTCTGAACACAGATGAGGTATTTGTCCTCTTTCTTACAATGTGACCACCAAAACACAGTGACTCACAGAATATGAACTATGCCTTTCAAAGTGGCAGGAGGACACAGCTGATTCAAATCAGCTGATTAGAGATTCCCCCTGCTGTCAGTGGTGTTTATCAACCACTTGAGTCCAGCTACGTTCTGCTCCAACACTAAATACAAGACAATGATTTACACACAGTTCAACTGTTTTCACTAGGAAAATGTGTTTCACTGCAGTTTTAGTCACAAAAAACATTCGACGGTTCATTTCAGTTTGTCATTCTAACTCTGACTCCACATTACATATATTCTGATTGGTGGATTACTTTTGGAGCTCATTGTGATTGGTGGATTAACTTTGAAACTCAGCCTGATTGGTGGATTACCTTTAAACAGTGTTTGCTGAGTGCTACCATTTCAGACAGAAAGACAGACGGACAAGCTGACAGGCAGGTAGACAGGCAGACAGGCAGGCAGACAGTTAGGCTGGCAAGCAGACAGATTTAGTTGCAGCTCCATTTTAAATGTTACTTGCTGGCATTTCGAACAATGAAACTCAGATTCAGACTTATCGAAGCAGCCATCAACACAGTTTAGCCTCAGCTTGGGCATTTCTCCAGAAATTGCATCGTCTAGTTTAATTTTATACATGCTGCACAAATATTCTTCAGTACATCAAATGTAAAAATGTGGCCCTTTCACTGCTTTTCACAGCCAATTTAATGTCAAAAAAATAAAAATAAAAAGCAACTCCCTGTCACTGGAAACAAAGGCTAGCATGGTGCTGTGGCTCTACTCCAAGCATTTCATTTATTTCTCCTGGTGAAACACCTCTTTGTTTTTCTTTCAGCATAACAGACCCTGTTTACTTGTCATACATCTAATGTATCCCACAGTTAAAGCTGCTCTTGTGCTGCTGCGGTGAGTCACCTTTTTAAAAACGGTCTAGAGTCATGCCAGCAGCTCTGTGAGGCTGCACATTGGCAGTGGTGCCTTTTAGGTAAATGCTAATGTCAGAATGCTAAAATGCTTATGTTAAGCATGTATAATGTTTACTATGTTCACCATGTTGATCCTCTTAGGGAAGTGTGTTAGCATGCTAACGTTTGCTAATAAGCACCAAAAACAAATTACAGTTAAAGCTAACGGTATGCTCATTAGTTTTGCAGGTATTTGGTAATTAACTTCGCACTAATCTTTCCAATAATTGTCAAGACATTTCACTCAAAACCACAAATATCAACCTCATGTTGGTGCTATAGGAATTAATTAATGCAGTAAGCAACCAACATTGTCATCCCCAGACCCACGTCATTAACATAGTGGCTAAAACCGGTCAGCTAACCTCAGAGAATTTCAGTAGTTTAAATCAAATGGTTGAGAGGCTACAGTCCTCGCTGCAGTCGGCCCCGGTTCGAATCCCGCATCGGACGGCCTTTCACTGCATGTCATTCCCCCTCTCTCTGCCTCCCCGTTTCCAGTCACTCTCCACTGTGCTGTCCATTAAAGGCATAAAAAGCCCCAAAAAATATACTTTAAAATCAAATGGTTGAAATGTTTTTGTGTGTTTTTATGTGATGCGTGCAGGCACATGCACCTGACTGAGTGCATGAGAGCCAAAACATATGCTGGATCCTCACGTACCTCTGGGCAGGCGGACATTCAGCTCACTACGCGCCACCTGTGCTTGAAGCGGGAGGCCGCCGGCGAGCCGGGAGGGGCTGGGACTGCTGCGGCTGGGCCTGATGGCAGCGGCCTGCGGGTTGGTACCGGCTTCACCCTCTGTGGTCTTGGAAGAGCCCTGGCTGACCTCGCGGCTCGGTGGTCGCACCAGGCTTACGGCCAGAGAGGAAGACCACTGGGAGGTGGACGAGGAGGAGGAGGAGGAAGAGGCCTTCTGTGAAGAGATGGGGAGGACAATCAGAGGTGAGCTGCTCTTCTGGAAGATTGAAAAAGATGAGTGATCTTATAAACGACAGACAATGCAGCTGCCATGTCCTAGTTATACAAAAAAGGTCAAATAGTACAACACCAAAGTCTCTTTCTAGATATATCTCTTCAAACAACACTGACGGTATGACTGTACAGTAAATATGAAGCTTCTACCAGTAGCCAGTTAGCTTAGCACAAAAACTACAAACAGCCTGGCTCTGTCCACAACATCTGCTGACCAGCTTTTCGAAAGCAAACTAATCAGCATGTTACATTTAATTAGTTAAATGTGTACAAAAACGGAAGTGTAAAAATGATGTGGTTTTAGGAGGGGAATATGTGCTGGGCTACTTCGGTGATTTACTTGCTATTTCAAGCTAGTCGGCAGCTGCTGTTGCTTCTTTTTTTTTTTATTTTAATTAATTTTAATTTGCTTTAGAATAACTCTAACAGCATAAATCTTCAAGGAAATGTATAAAATGGACCTTTTAAAAATATTTTAGTGGTGGCGCATATTCATTGAATTAGGCCTTTTTAATTAACTACTTTATCGTCTGAATGTTGTTGCTGTATTTAAGGTATTTTGATTAACAACGTTCTACCAGAACGAGTTCATGTAGGTACCTTCGTATAAAAACACATATGTAAAGTATTCCATTTGAGAAATGTCTGACCAATTAGGCAGCTACAGAAAACATTGTCTACATCTGTTACATAATTAATTAGTTAATTAATTAAAATACCGTATACACACACACACACACTAGTGACCCCTGAAGCCTTCCAGTCATAAATAAAGCACTAATTAATAAAGCTTGGTAATTAAGAGTTTTATGTAATCAGCATCATGCTGATTTAGAAAAGGCAAATGGATTAGGCTTAAATACCATTTACTACCCCTTTCCAGAGCTCTCAACCGCATGTCATGGTCTTCAGTGGTAATCTTTAATGATGATAATGATCATAATAATAAGGCATAATATAATATAATATAATATAATAAGACTGAGCCGGATTTGACATTTCTCAAATTCTCCTGTTAAGTTTATCAGTCAAATTGGAAGTTGGGAGATTGGTGACATCACACAACGTCCAGTGTAGCTCCACCCACCTTCACCCTGGCCAGAGGTTTAATCATCATGACAAATACCTGTGTGCAGGTCTGTGAGGACGGTTCGATCACAATCAATGTACATGTAAATTAACTGAAATGAACATTTTTCAAACTGTTCACCTACTCTTGACTGGCTGCAAATCACCAGAGCTGAAACACGTCAATCAATTCATTGATTAGTCCAGCGACAGAAAATTGGCAACTGATCGAAATGTGAGTATTTTCTACTTTTGTGAGCTGAATATCTGCGTTTAACAGAAAAAAACTAAACTTTTGAAGACATCAGCAATGGATTCTGGGGAACTATGATGGCCATTTTTTTGAAACAATTATTTTCATAATTGATTAATCTGCCAATTATTTTGTCGATGCATCGTTTGGTCTATAAAAATTGTCAGAAAATATTGAACAATGCATTTCACAGTTCTCTAAAGCTCATGATGATATCTTCAAACAAACTGTGCAGACCAAACATCCAAAATACTGAGAAGCTGGTTTGCCTGAAAAATGACTTAATGATTAATCAGCTGTCAAATCAGTTGCTGATTAATTTTTGTTAATCAACTGATCAATAAATAAATGGATATGTGCATTTCTACTCATGCTGTCAGTCATTAATTAGTCCTCAGACGCAGGCGTAACAGTCCAACACATGTAGATTAGTTGGGTTCATTTTTCCCAGAATGAACAATATGATTACAAGGACGTTTAAAAGGTAATCCATTCTGTATGTGTGTCACATCAGAGCTCAGGGAAAAGGTGTGACAGTGACGCAAATGCACCAGAAACTAATTCAGGAGGGAAAAAGAAGAGAAAAAAAAAGAAAAGAAAACGTACATTTTCTTCTATCAACAGCATGCCATAATTTATCTGAAGATGAAACATAAGCTGCCAGGCACCCTGGTTACTATGGCAACAATCAAGTCAATAGCCGAGTTGTTCTGGCATCTGTCCCCACAGTGATTTTTGCTGGGTGTAAAGACACAGGATCTACAGTAAGGCTCAAAGCTGTTAGACAACACGTCTGAAGCTTTCCAAGACACAAAATGTCTGTCGAGCCACCAGCTGAGGCGTGTTAGATCTCCGAACATGACGCCTATTCAAAAGACACACCGCGAGGAAAAGTGAGTGTGTCAGAAAAGTAGCACAGTGGGTTACGATCTTTTATTGTATAGCTGCTCGGCTTTGTGGGAGGCACAAGTTCTTCCACTGATATGGTGCATTTTTTTTATTTTTATTTTTTCTGTGAGAAGAAAAACAACATTCATACTCACAACAGTAGATTTTGCTGGAGTGTCAGAGGCCAGAGATAAATCCAAGTGAAGCCTGAGAGCTTTTTCTATTCTAAAACAACACCTGCATTGACCTGAGTTATTACACTAAAATGAATTACCGACTGACTGACTGCATTGTCCTCACCTTCTTGAGGGTGGAGCGGCTCCCCTGCATGTAGCTGCGGTGCATCTCCAACACCTTCTGCGGCCTGCTCCGCATCCAAGCGCTAAGCGTCTCGATAGGGGATCCATTTACACACCACTCAGTCACACCAAACTGCCTCAGGTGGGCTCGAGCGTGGCTGGCCAGAGCCTTACGGTTCTCAAAGTAGAACCCACACAGCTCGCAGCTGGGATCTAGAAAAAAAATAAATAAATAAAACAACACACAGGAGAAAGAAAGAAAGAAAGTGCAAGGAGAAAGATGATCAGTGCTAAGACTTGGGGGGAGAAAGTAGAAAAAACAAAAAAGCTAACAATGACTCACCCTGGTGTCCGTGCTTGTCTGGGGAGGTTTTCCTCTTGTAGGAGAAATCATGTGGCAGAGGCGAGAAAGTCTTAAGCTGATGTGGTGGTGAGTGGGAAGTCTCCACGGACTGGGCCTCCTCCGACAGAGGCCTTTTCCCCAGTGGGGACATCCTGAAAAGCTTCCCTGCAGGTTGGGTAGCAGACGGGCCCAGGGACCCCAGGCCCTGCTTATGGAGCCTCGACCCTGACTGCAGCAAACCGAGAGGGGATTTACGGAATTTGGACGACTGGTAGCCTGAGACGCCCAAACCCTCCGAAGCGCCGGCGCCCGCCGCGTTCTCCCATCGGGGACTGTTGGCTCCCTGGCTCGACTCCTTCTTCACTCCCTGGTCCGAGTGAGAGGAGGCGCCCACCCCTCTCTTGTGCATGACCTCCCTCAGGGTGTCGATGGGCGAGCCGTTGACGGACCACTCTGTGATGCCCATCTGGCGCAGGTGGGAGCGGGCGTGGCTGGAGAGGCCTTTACGGTTCTCGAAATATTCCCCGCAGAACTCACAGCGGATATCCCTCGTTGGCTCCACTTCATGGGCCATGGCTGAGGAAGGACCAGAGGGAGAATGTAAACAGATTTAACACACAGACACGATGACACGGGCGTTCTTCACCACTCACTCCTAAGCAAGAGAGTAAATAAGTGTATTTCCCAGAATGTTAAACTGTTAAATAAGCCCTGCAGACAAAACTCAGGGTTTACGTTACCCAGGTTGAGGGGGAACACATTGTCAGAGCTGCTCCAGCTACAGCCGAGAGGTTCAGTAGAGAGGCCGCCGGATCTCCCCACTGCCCCGGGCGTGGTGACCTCCAGCTGCACCGGCTCAGGCTTCAGCTTGAGGATTAACCCGCTGGAGGACGTCGGTTGAGCCGAGCTCGATTTAGATACGGCGGGCTGAGGAGGGCTGGAGGGGCGTGCGAAGGCGAAGGGTAGGCGACTGAGGAGGGTGGCTGAAGGAGAGGAGGAGGTTGACAGAGGGGAACGAGGAGGTCCTGGAGAGGACGGAGGCGGAGTCTTGAGAGGTTTTAGAGGAAGGGCGCAGGGCAGGCCCCGTCTTGTGATGATCTCCCTCAGGGTGTCGATCGGAGAGCCATTGACAGACCACTCAGTGATGCCCATCTGCCGCAGGTGGGAGCGGGCATGGCTGGAGAGCCCTTTGCGATTCTCAAAATATTCCCCGCAGAACTCACAGCCTATTTCCTTTGGAGGTTCACCTAAGAGTTTGATGAAAAAGTATTAAACCTCATCCAACATTTGTGATTATTACAGCTAAGGCGCACTTTATGTGAAGGGGTTACCACTGTATACAACAGGCGGCACTTACTGTGAGGAAGGGCCATGAGCTCCCCACTACTCAGCCGGAAGACCTGCATGGAGGAGGACTTGAGACGCTTGGCAGGCGGGCCAAGTAGAGACGAGGAAGAGGTAGCTTTGGACGTCGACCCACCTCCAGCTGTGGTCACCTTGTAGAGGAGGGATGAAGGGGAAGAGGAGGAGAGGCTCAGCAGGGACTGCTTCGGGGAGGAGAGCGTGGTGGCGAGGCCCCGCGGTTCGGCGTGGCCGTCAAGCTGCAGCGCGCTGGCTTTGTGCTTGAAGTCGTCGGTGTCGATGAGCTGGTTCAGGAGGTCGATGGGAGAGCCCTTGGATTCAGAGTACTCCACCCCAAAGTGCCGCAGGTGGGCTCGAGCGTGGCTGGACAAGCCTTTCCGCGTCTCAAACCAGGCGCCACACAGCTGACAAACAATGTCCTTGGTGGGGTCCACCTCCAGCGCTGCACATGAAGAAGAAATAACTACACTGAGACTCATAAGAACAATAAACAGTGAGGCTTTTTACAGTGTTATCAGAGACGAACTCCGGTGAGTGCGGTGACACTTACTGAGGTTGAGAGGAGCATCGTTTTCCTGTGGCGCCCAGAGGGGTTTGGCTGCTGTGAGGGTGACCGGGGCAGAGAGGTTAGAGGTTAAGCTTTTCATTCCCCCGGCCTTGTGCTCCGGGGACCGCAACGGGGAAGACACTGGCAGCAGAGAGGAAATGGGGGCTTTCCTCACTACTGAGGAAGGGGAGCCAGAATGAGGCGGCGCTGGAGAGGCACCAGGAGAAGGTGTGGGTGTGGAGGAGGAAGAGGGTGCCACCACTTTCGCCGCTTTGGCAAGGATGGAGAGAGGGATCGGTTTCTCGTCTGAGTCCATGTCTTCTAAATCCTCATCTTTCTGAAGAGCAGGAGGGGAGGAGTTCTTGGCTGAAAGGGGCTCCAGAAGAGATGAGCTTATTTGGCTGTCTATGTTGCGCTCCTTGGCAATTTGGTAGAGGAGGTCGATGGGCGCCCCGCTGCTCTCCGAGACGCTGATGCCCAGCTGGCGCAAGTGAGAGCGGGCGTGGCTGGAGAGCCCCCGTCTGGTCTCAAACTGAGCTCCACACACCTCGCACTTTAAGTTGTGCACTGCGAAAGAAGCAAGAGCAGCTGATGAGACACTTGAGAAAATTGTCATCTTATACATTTTTTAGAAATATTTCAAAATAAGGGTAACCGTTGACACTCCAAGTGCAGCATTAACACAAAGTTTGCAGAACAACAGCAGGTGGCTGAGGTTCTTTAGAGGCCACAGATATCCCAGAGGAAGTGTCACCTCACTCACCCTTCCTGTCTACATCTTCACCCAGTCTGCAGCAACACCGGCACAGTGTTAGAGGTGCTTTTATTAGCCCCTAGATACATTTGTCTACCTCTCAGGATTTCCCAGGGGACAACCCTCTCTGGTGTAGTTTCGCCACGCCTCAACGCTGACCTAAGGTCAGTTTTACAATTTCCCCAGTGACAGCTTTGCTGAGGGCTTTGCTGTAGCAAATCCAATCCCTTGTCAACACTCTGGGGTCAGCGCTCCCATATCTCTCTCTCACCCTTGGTGTCTGCATCCTCCCTGGGAGAGAGGCTGTCCGTGTCCGCGCTGCACAGCCCTGTTTTCCCGGGGCTTGAGCTCAGACTGTCCAGAGCTGGAAGCTGCAGCTCCTCCTCATCCTCTTCGTCAGCTGCTTCCTCCTCATCCCCTAAAACATAAAACACAGTATCCATATATATATATATATATATATAAAAAGTGTAGATATATAAGTGTAGGACTGCCATGTTAATTAGGACAATTAAGTGAGTGTGATAATAAATCACCTTAAAATAAATGATGGTGTCTGAGGAATGTGTCTCACGACTAGATTTAATTTCTGTCTCAGCCTGTTAAAGCACATCAGTGTATTTCTGAGCGCCTTGAGAATAAAATAAAAGACGCAGGCTGAGAGCAGAAAAATTAACTCAGTCTCCTGAGCTCATTGCTTATGATTTCTCAGTCCTTGCAATAACAGCGCATTATAACCTCTCCTGTGAGGAAATGCACATGAAAACAATGCAAGTGATGAAACCCTGTCACAAAAGTACTAATTGCACTACTGTGTGAAACAAACATGGCAGTCCTGGTTCCCCGCAGTCAGGCATTCCTGGGACAAAAGTGCCATTTTCTGCGACAAATCGGTAAATCAAAAGAGACGTGGAGACAGACAATGCTTTTTGTCTGGTGGGCGGCTCTGCGCTTGTCAGTTCATCTCTTGACTGTAAAAGAGCGGCGATGTGACACCTCGGAGCGCAGCGTTATAACACCAGCTATTATAATGAAGACAATACTAAATCATCAGCTGAGTATTTATAAAACATAACAAAGTGGCAAACCGCTAACTTGACTTTGAATCCATGCAGGCAGAGAAACACTGAGCCTGTCTCTTATACACATCTCCCTCGGATCACACGGCGGCGTTTTCCACTGCGCGTGTCTCGCGCCGCATCTTCTGTCACATTGTAGCCAGACAACAGCCATTATAAAAAAAAAAAAAACCTCTCAGACATCAAGAAAACACACAAACTGTAACAACAATATCACAACAGCCAAAAATCACCACGATTTAAACCGCGCGTGCGAGACGTGAAGACCCGAAACAATAACAATGACCAGCTTTATGAGCTTTTGACATGCATGTCATGGGCTACCTGCATGGCTGTGCGCGACACTGCTTTTCTTTACGTGGTCTCACATGATAAAGAGTTTTTTTTTTTTTTATAATGGCTGTTGTCTGGCTACAATGTGACAGAAGATGCGGCGCGAGACACGCGCAGTGGAAAACGCCGCCGTGTGATCCGAGGGGCACGCGGTGCACAGGAATTACAGCGCGCGGTACTCACCGGTCCGCAACCGCAGTGCATCGGACTCCCGGCAGCTGAAGCCAGACAGTTTTTCCGCTATTGTTTGGGTCTGCGGGGAGGTGGAAGCAGCCATTTTGCCCCCATATGCACCGCTAAGCTAAGGCGTGACCAATCGAGTGGAGGCGGAGGTTGGGATAAATGCACCGAGTGCCACATCAACCACCGGCATCAGTGACTCTCTCACTCTCTACAACACACACATACACACACGCACACACACACTCACTCACGCATGCACGCACGCACGCACGCACGCTCTCTCTCACACACACACACACACACACACACATTCTCTGGCTCTCTGTGTTAGGGCTGATTTTCTCGACAGCCACCATCCTGATTCAAACACTTCACACAGTGCACTGTGGTGTCACCCAGGTCAGTCAGTCCCGTTTTTATTCACAGTAAAACATACAGGTGCACTTCAAACAGCATCTCAGCTCACACACCACTGCTTTATGTATTTGTAACAGTCTCCTTTATCTCCCTGTGGCATCATTTAAGAGGTTTTTACACCCTGTTCCAAGTTCAAACTGCCAACACTTAACAGGACCACCAGGTAAGAGCTACAACCAACAGAACAGCAACACACCTGTCATACTACTACTTTTAGGGATGGATCAATAATGAGAACTTACCCTCACACTCTTCTCCACCGTCCTCCTCCTCCTCCTTCCAGTGTTGAGGAGATGCTGAAGGCAGCGCATCACAGACGGCAGCACTCAGCGTCCGTTCACTTGTCTCCCCCTCCAGCTTTACCTGAGTGATTCCCTCGCCTTCCCCCTCCTCCCCCTCATCATCCTCCTCCTCCTCCTCCTCCTCTTCCTCCTCACCCTCCTCCTCCTGTGGTGAGCTGAGGCTCCGAGGGGGAGCGGTGGGGATAACAAGGTCCGGCCTGCTGGAGAATAACTCCCTCAGGATGTGGATGGGCGAGATGGTAACATCCCAGTTGGTGATGCCAAAGTCGCGGAGGTGGGCCCGGGCGTGGCTGGACAGGCCGGCCCGGGTGTCGAATCCGGCGCTGCAGAACTCACAGTGCATCACGCTGAATGTGTCCGGGTCAAAGTTGGCAACTGTGGAGAGGACGAGCAATACGAGAAGTTTAGACATGAGACTTTACAGCTGTGGTCCTCAAACCTTTTTGGCTTGTGGCCCCTTCAATCGAAGCTATTTCTTCTTCTGGCCTCGTTACTGGACGCACAGGTCGTTAAGACCAGTTCAACTTTTTTAAAACATTTCTCTCCAGGATTTGCAGCATTCATGTGTCGGTTCACATCTTTGGTCCAGAGTGAAATATCTCAACAACTACTGGATGAATTGCCATGAAACTCTGAAGACACTCATGGTTCCCAGAGGATGGACACTCTGCGTCCTCATTAATCTCTCTCGTTCCATCAGCAGGTTGATGAAGGTGGTTTTGAATTAAATGTCTCAGCAAATATCGGATGGATCGACATAAAATTTAGTGTGGACGTTCGTGTCCCGCTCAGAATGAATTGTAATGATTCAGGTGATCCTAAACCCTCAGCTGTACTTTGTATTTGTATACAACCACTAACATGCTAACACTAAACCGAGATAATGAACACAGTCATCATACCTGCTAAACATCAGTTTAGATCGCACTCTCTCGTCTTTTTAGTATGTTCACTATCAGCGTGACTCATCAGCTTCGTCCTGTTTTTTCTTATGTTATTTGAATAATTTGTGGAGTCCTGAAGAAGTAAAATGATCCAATAATCAACAAGAAAAAGGCAAAGATTAGAAGAAAAAGTCTGAAAATATTCAACTTTGTGAAGAAGAAACAGTTCTTTACGTTGAGATTCATTTTGTGTCCCTTTGTAGGGGTCCCAGCCCCAAGGTTGGGAACCATTGCTTTAATTACTCAAGTGTTTCAAACATGTCATTATTCTTTCTGCATATTTTAAGACAAAGACATAAAAAATGAATTGTTTTCTAGAGTTACAGAATCTGCTCAGACAACATCTGCACAGCCTCGAGAAACACATGCAACAAGCTGCTGACCTTTTTTCTTCTTCTTCTGATAAGAGAACTTCTTCTCAATTGCATTGACTTCCTCGGGGGATATGAAGTGACGCACATTGTAGCTGACGCCCACTCGGTTCAGGTGGCCTCTCACGTGATTGGCAAGCCCGATGCCATTATGAAATCGATCGGGGCAGTAGGGGCATTTCCTCTCCACGCTCTTAAGCGCCTCCGTGTCCTCATCAATCTCGTCTTTGTCTTCATCCAAGATGCCCTCTGACAGGAAACGTCGCACACGTTCCTCGTCAATGTCGTCGTCGTCATCATCACTGTCAATTTCTGCAGGAGCAGCAGTAACCCGGGCACTCCTCCTCAAAAAGAAAACCTTTCCATCTTTCTCCACTTCCTGCTTGCTTTCGTCCTTCACACTCTTCTTAGGCGGGAGTGATAGTGTAGCACTCTGCTGTGCTGAACCGTCATCTATCAACAAAAAAAAAAAAATCAATCTTCAATAAACAAACATGTCCTACTCAAACTGAATCAGTATCAGCAGAGGGCAAACACCTCAAATACTTTGAAAAGAAATTTGTCTACCTTATCTCAACCCTTTAAAGAATAGTTTTGATTTACTACAACAAGGGTTTTTATTTTGTAGTTATAACCACTGACCATTATTCCGATTAGTAATAATCACATTATACTCATCAAATTAAATGCTGTCATATGGGAACACAGCAACATAGCCACAAAGATATTCTATGGGGCAAAAATTGTTTAGGCCTCACGCTTTTATTTTGGCTGCCACTTCCGGCAATGCAAAGCACGGGTGTGGTTTCACATTGTTTACCACTTGTGTGGCGGGATTGAGACAAAGAAGGTGAGTCGGGCGCCATTATTTTTTGTCGACTGCTCTATCTCTTGACCTTTAAGTATTGAAGTACAACAGTTTCCAGTCTGAACCTGTGGTTGGTGTATAAAGTGTATAAAACTCATCTGGAGACAAAGTATGGGTTTGACA
The DNA here is from genome assembly GCF_002814215.2 of Seriola lalandi dorsalis. NCBI lineage: Eukaryota > Metazoa > Chordata > Actinopteri > Carangiformes > Carangidae > Seriola > Seriola lalandi. The sequence continues at coordinate 1,876,881 of NW_019525116.1, forward strand.
GCCGTCGCTACAGTAGTAATTTTGACTGCGCCCTCGTCTTTTACGAGATTACACTTTCAGGTAAAGGTATCATAGTTGTGTGCAAGTGTTTGGTCACATTACATGATTATTTTGTTGAAGTAAAAAAAGAGGTTAATACAAAACCCCTGCAGTGAGCAGGGACTCTGGGACTTGTCAGGCAGGTCAAGCATCGTCATTAGGGACCGTCAGCCCCAGAGATAATAAATCATCTGACTCTTCAAACCTTGTGGTGACATTCACCGACCACGGACTCCTCTAAGCAACTGACTGAGGATCTAAAATGAATCTAAGTGATAACTACAAAGCAGGGGAGGCTGTAAAAAGATATCAAAGTGCTTCCATCTTGCAATTTCCGCTGTCCGAAATGTCATTAAGAAATAGCCGTTAAGGGGAACTGTGGAAGTCATGACAAGATTTTGAAGACCAAGACAACTTCCAGATAAAACTGCACACCTGCTGGTAAGAGAGGCAAAGCAAACCCCCCCCCCCCCCACACACACACACACACACGACTGCAGAGGAGCTGCAGGAAGGATTAGCTGACACACGAGAGGGGGTGCGCCGTCCCACTGTGCAGCGTTGATGCACAAACAGGGTCTACATTGCAAGAGTCATCAGAGGAAGTCGTACCTGTGACCTCTTTACGAGTCTGCACAGCAACATCTGGATAAACCAGAGTTGTGTGGGTAGAAAGTTTCTTGACTGACTGCTGGACATGCACATGCAGAACTTGGTGATACTTAGAAGAGTTCAATCTTCCCTCTGTCCGTGTAGTGTTTCCTCTGCGACTGACAGTATTTCCACCCTCGTGTTCAACAGTGAGCGAGATGTTCTTTTCATCAAACGCTGCTCCTTTCTTTCTCCAAACACACTTTTTGGTGATTGTGTTGATTGAGCGTCTACAGCACTTGTTTCCGAAGTGACTCTCATCTGGCTCATCCAGATGTTTGCTTTGCAGACTTCAGACGATCACTCTTGTGACGAGGTCGCAGGAACGGTTTCCTTCCAACGTCTCTTCCATGTAGACCCTGTTCATGCATCAATGCTGCACACGCTGAACCATCCTGCAGTTTTTTCTGATCCACATACATCAGACTGGGTTTATTAAAAAGGTGGTGAGAGCGATTCTAATCCAATACACTTTTTGTTAAATCCAGTGAGTATCTCCTCCTGGTCCGCTAACGGCCCAAACATTTGCTTTTTGATTATTTATACACACCCTCACCCGCACTCTTTAAGTTCGTGTATGTAGGAAAACCCTAAAGGAGGAAAGTTTTTTCACAGAGGACAGTGATGTTGCTGGAGGAAAACAGTATACTGACATGCTACCACTTAAGTGCTGGCAAACAGTTGCATAATTACACATCCAGCAGTTATGAAGCATTCGTCAAACGTCGATGCTAAAAGCTGCACTAACTTTGCCTGTCTGCGGCTTGGTGTTGGGCAGGTCGTATTTATCAAACGTTTGTCTGCGGGGTCGGTGCTGATGGGGAGCGGTGAATGAGCCAAAATATTAAAGCTGCAGGCAAGAAAACCAAAACGATGAGCTTAAAGATGCTAAAATGTTCCCTAGAGCAGAGGAGAGAAGATAGTTGTCTATGGTTTCTACACTGCATGGGATGGTGCAGCTTTAATCTTTTCTTTTCCAGGTACGCAAAGTTTAAACTGGGATTTTAGAGCAATCGTGTTAAAATCTAATGACTCACAATCATCTGATTTGTGTGCATGCATTGCATATGTATTACTCGATCGACAAATGATCTTGCATAGAAATCCAGTACAGGTGACGTATTGTAAGAGTGGTGTTGTGTCTTAAGTTTTGCCGCTGAGCCTCACCTGTGTTGGATCGTGCTCTAGTGTGCCGTTTCACTCCTCCAGGTGAGTTGGCCTCCTGTTGGGACAGTTCAGTGTCAAGCTCTGTGCGCTCATATTCCTCCTGCTCCTCTTCTTCTTCTTCTTCATTTTCACTCCCGGGCAGCTTGTCGTTGTCCAGTCTGGGATGAAACTTGGCCAGATCAGTCCAAGCCTTTCCTCTCCTGCTGAATCTCCTGTTGCCGACACACTTGAAGACGACTTGGCTCGAGGGCCGAACCGCGGCGCTGTTTGGCGTTGTGCTGTCCTCAGAGGGAGTGACTCCTTCCTGGCTTTTGCCTTGAGCCGCGTCGGGCAGGGATCCAGTCCCAGAGAGGTGGTCGGAATCAAGGATGGGTTTAGAAATTCGAGCACCCACATTAGACTTTGAATGCTGGCCACTCTCTTCAGCCTGCGCTTCACTGATGGGGAACTGTCCCGGGTGAACAAGTTTCTGGTGTTCCCTCAGGAGGGTCTGACTGGAGGTCAGGAAGGCACAATGACCACAGGCCAGAGAGGTGGATGCTGAACATGATGGCGAACCTGGAGGCGGGGATTCGGCCGGGAGGGCGGGTTTTTTTCTGTTGTGGGTCTTTGAGTGATTCGCCAGTGCCTGGGAGGTTCTTGTGCTGAAGTTACACTTGGTGCAGAAAAAGCGACGGCGATAGGCAGAGACAGCTCGGGCCTGAGCTGGGGACTGAACTGAATTTGGAGGAGTTGCGTTTGAGTTAGCAAATGCTGGGTCTGCTTCTGATGTCGAAACTGGGGCCGGGGATAGAGGTGGAGATGTGACTATTTCTGGGTCTGACACTTTGCCTGGAATCGAGACCGGGCTTGCGTCTTGCATAACAGCTGGGTCTGGGCTTATACGTTTCACCGCCTTACTGTCCAGTTTCTGAATCTCTCTTGCCTTCCCGTTCTCATTCAGTTTCTCAATCTCCTCCAGGATCTTCTGACGGGATTCCTGGTGCCTTTTGTGGTGGTCTGCCAGTGCAAGCCGATTCGGCAGGCTCCACCCACACTCCATGCACCGAAAACGGCCGCCCTTTCCCAGACGCCTGCCGCCCCCCGAGCCGCTCTGACAGTGCTCGACCATGTGCTCCTGCAGGTGGACCTGCTTTTTGAAGTAAATGCTACATTCCACGCAGGTGAAAATGTCTTTAACTGGCTCTGCCCCACTTTCCTCCTCTTTGTCTCTTTTCCCTCCTCTGTCTCTGAACTTTATCGGCTCTTCCCCCGCTCCCTCTCCAAAGCCGACTTCCTCAAAATCATAAACCCCTCCACCTTGACTCAGCTGTGCCATCTCTGAGGTTTTTGATTTTTGAAGACTCACTCCTGCCTGCTGGCCAGTCTCGGGCAATGTGCGCTTCAAGGTGCCAAGTCCAGAGAAAGGCCTGAGCAGCACCCTCTTCTTCCTGCACCGCTGAATGAATGTGCAATGAGCCCAAGGGGCAGGAGGGGGACTCTCAGGGTCTGAGTCTCCAGGGAAGGTGTACACATCTCTCTCGGACTCCTTGGTTTCCTTTCCCTTGGGCATTTTCTCTCCCTCATCTCCCGCGCTGTTTTCCGCCTCCTCCTCCATTTTGCAACCTTCCTTTAGTTTTACTTTGGACAGAAACAGCTCAGCTCCCTCAGATACATTCCAGACTTTGCTGTCTGCTACTGTGAAGAAAAAAAACAAAACAAAAAAGAAACAGAGGAATTATGAATGAGGGGAGCCTTAAGAGAAAATGAAAGATACAAAGTGTGCAGGCAGATTGTGTTCCTTCCTTATGGCACTTACACTCTGGTGGGCCAAGCTGAGATGTGTTTGGCTCTTCTGTCTTTGTGCTCTCACTGTTGTCGTTGTGCCCCTCCACGGGGGCAGATGCATCCCTTTTACTATTCAGCTTTTCGGCTTCTGCGTCGTCTTCACTATCGAGTCTGCGCAGCGTTGGAGGGAAATAGACATTAAATTAAATTCTGACCAAGTGAAGGGTTAGCTAGCATCACTGCCTGGAATAAATCACTGTGTTCCATTAAATTCATTACAGATCGTGTGCGAGCTCTTATTTCTTATTCTCAGCGCCATGATTGAGCCTACTATTGAGAGCACTGAGGTCACGTCCTTGATATTTCTTCAGGGAATTTTGTGGCTTTTAGCAAACTGGATGTAGTGTAATTATAAGCATACAAATGGTGGGAATGTTTTACACTGATTCCAGAATTTGTACACTCTATTTAAGGTTGACTACTTTTAGGCCAACAGAATAAATAAAGAATTGAATGTGTTCCCACCATGATTTTCTTGTAGGCAGCGTGGAAAAGGTTTTGAAACATAATTTAGACCTTTCATGTCGGGAAATAAAACAGTAACGCTTTATTTTACGAGTCTGTAATTTCCCAATTAAGAAGATGTTTGCTGAAAAGAACCCTGTAATGTGGAATTTAGTGGCAGTCTCAGACTTTAGTCAGCTGAAGCAATATTTTGACATTTTGGAAAATGCATTTATTCACTTATCTACCCAAGGGTTAGATGAAAAGATATGACTATCGCATCTGTTTGTTATGAATAAGGCTACAGCCAGCGGCCAGTTAGCTTAGCATAAAGACTGGAAACAGGAGGAGACAGTTAGCCTACCAGCACCTCTGAATCTCATTAATTAACACCTTATATATGGTTTGTTTAATCTGTACGAAAAAATTTCATGTGTGGGACTATTTTCTGGCTTTCTAGCTAGCATCCAGCTAGCATCAGTACAGTTGATATATTGTCTGTTTTAAGGCAAATACACATAATGCACAAACGGTACGGCGTTCAAAAGAGTATTTGCTTCACTTTGTGTTAATAACTGAACTTTAGCTGCACTGGTGGACACATTTTGTTGCCTTTGGACGGAGCCAGTTTCCAGTCCTTGTGCAGCGTCACATCTTACGGACAGATATGAGGGTGGTATCAATCTTTTTGTTTAACTCTCGTAGAGAAACTGAATAAGAATATTGCTCACAATGTCAATACGTCCGTTGCTTTTGGTTTATATGCAGCTGATTTCCAAAGGTACTTCCTTGAAAGCACTGCTATATTTACCCCTCTGAGGTCTAAAGGCATTTTCTCCATTTCTACATTATTTCTTAAATTCACTTTTTAAAGGGCACTTGCATATAACATAATACCTCTCAACTCTTTCTATAATGAGGCCCCTCACTGTGCAAAGAGATAATTTGGCGCAAATGCTGAAAAATTGAAGCCTGGTTTGTGAAATTCTTCAAATATTGTGTGAAAACAAACATTTACTGATGTTGATGAATTGTTTTAGTGCTTGAAATGGATTCACCAAAGTCTATAGGTTCATTAAATTATTGTAATATGTGAGTAAAATAGCAGATAAATGAATAATAAAAGCCTAAAGTGAAAATTTTGAGTCATAATGTTGTCTGTCGCTCTACTTAAACCAAATTTTAGAGGCTATGAGTCATGTGTGATTTCGCAAGAATATGTAAGGGAAAGTGGAGAGACTTCAGATTCTAAAAACATTCAAACCATATTTTTACACTGTACTATCGCAAAGATATTAATACAAACATCCATCGACTTCAGAGGGCTAAACATGAAAAATCCAAATAGTTAAAGAAAATTTGTGCCTAGATTTCTGTAGTGGGGGCCCCCACTACAACACATTACCTCCGTACTTTTAAAATCCTGGCTACTGCCTTGTTTAAATGTTTTATGAAAACTGTGACGTGGCTTCATGATGCCTCATTGTGAGTGTTGTGAGCGCCACCACCAAACAACTCGCCGCCTTCCCTCCTGCATCTCCTCCTCACCTGAGTCCAGAAGAAGGAGATCCTGGGCTGTGAGCAGCCAGACCATGAGGGTTAGAAAAGTGCTGTAGCTCCTCCTCTGACACATAACAGCACACAAAACACACAACCACAGGAACATCACTTCACGGCTCAACAGTCAAAATCCACAGTCAAAAATACAGCGCATACTCAGGTTACTCAGAGAGCGACAAGCAGACTGAATAACATTTAAAAGAATAAGGGGACAACAACGATAGATACACCGATGGCATCGTGTATTAGCTGAACTCAGCATTGCATCTAACTTTGCCGCAAGAGTGTAAACACTACTACAAGTGTGCAACAGGTTTCCAATAGATATTAAAGCATGTGTTACCGTCTAGTGTTTCTTTCTCAGAATCAGAGTCCCAGCTTAGGGAGGAAGGAAAGGCTGAGGACCTGAATCTCCTCTGTGCGTTCTTCCCCGGGTCCGCACTGGGCTGAGTGCCCTCAGTCTGCGAGGAGCCCTCATCTCCAGTGTGGCCCCACGAGCATTTGGCAGACATCAGGCCGTCTCTCACATTTGGAGAACATGAGGACTGGAGGCGGCGAATGAAAACCGTTTACAATCTTACCTTGGGACGGAGAAATGAGAGAATAATGATGACGCTTTGATGGTGTCTTTTACCTGTAAGGTGCAGCTGAGGAAGGTTTGTGCTGAGTTGAAGGGTGGGGGCCCATAACTGGTCCCTGGGGTTAGCGGTCCCTCTGGCTCCATGGTCCCCCAGAGAGCAGTATGGAGTCCCACTGTTGACCAGTCTGCCTACATTGTGCAGCCTCCTCTTCCTCTGGAAACATTCACACATGAGCACACACTGAACAAAACAAAACAAAAAAAATAAAAGTTTTCAAGGGTTTTTAAAGTTACTGCCAATATTTACTGAAGTAATTTGCACAGAAAATGAGATTTCAAACAGTCAGCTCATTGTAAGAAAGAATTTTTAAAAAGCATGTCAGACAGTATGAAAGTATAAAATCTGCAGAGTCTGTCGTGTTTCTCCTGCCCTCAGTATTTTTTTTCTTTTTTTTTTTTTTTGCCTGCTGCAGTTTTCAGATTGTCTGACCTATTTTCACAATATGTCTGGTCTTAAAGAATGAAATTGGGCGCCCAATTGGTTACATAAATAAGTGGCCTTTATATTCAGGCCCATATCCTCTCGTGCTGCCCCTCTAAAAAAGCAGGAAAATGTCCGGGTACATCAAGGTGTCCCACGGGTTGGCCTCTGTTGCTTCAGAGGACGTGTCTGACATCGATCCAGTCGCTGTCAGATGAAAATAAAAACAATGCATCCATGCACAATGCCTTTTAGAAACCCACAAACGCCCATAAACTGTTCTTTTTTTTTTTTTTTTTAGTGCAAATACTCACTGAAATCGGCCTGGGTTTTTTTTGCGGATCGCAGTGGAAGGGCTGGTTCTTTTTTTTTTTTTTGTCGTCCGTATTTAAATCCGAAATGGCGCCAAAACTGTCCAATCACCGCATTAGGACAGTGTATAACTATGCAGAGCTCCCCTCTGCTCGGTTTCTTCCCTTCCGACTCCTGCTCAACCGTCTGTTACAGTTGTTTGTTCCCTACCATGGTTGTATTATTCCAACCTAATATGTCCGATAATCGACCTACATCCATGTTTTCCAAATCGATGGTTCCACAGTTTACTTTTCACATGCTGTTATTCACATGACTCGGCCGAGACTGGGCCCAAGAAATCCGGTGCTGTGAGTAGTTTTGCCGCTTTGTCCCGGGGACACAGGAAAGGAAAGAGTGAACCAGCAAACATGAAGTCCAGCTGCAAGTGAAGAATTCATAAGCTGCAGCTAAAAGCCATGAACTGTACTGGAAGTGAAGGTAAAAGTCCAACAGCAGCTGTGTATGAAGTTTAAAATAATAATAAATAATAATCAGAACATTCATAAAAATACAGTTGCTTACTCTTTATGGGAACTGTTGGGTTTCTCTCTATAATAAAGTATAGGTATAATATTATGATTTGGCACTAAATGAATTGAATGAAAAGGGTTGGATTCTCCTTTAAATGCACAATCCATGATTATGGCATAGTGCTCCATCCTCAAAACATCTGGTGCAGAAAAATAACAGGCTAAAATTATACATATTAAAAAAATATTATTATAGAAGCCTGTTGGGGATTTTATTCAAATGATCATGTAAACTCAAAGATGAAGATGTAATTTTTCTAGGATGACACTGGACTTGATGAAATGAGCAAATCAGGAGAAACAGTCAACAGGTTCCATTTCAAAGTATTTAATTTTTTGCTCGCAGTCAGTCAGGTGTGAGTGGTAATATTTCTACAAATAAAAGTGCACATACAGGTCAAATTCTATCATATTATCTAGAACAAACAACAACTATGAACAAACAACAAGTACATCAATACATTCTCACTTTAAATATATATGTGAGAACAAACCAAGGAGATTAGATGTACTACTTAACAACAAAATAAACATGACTTGAGAAAATATAATGAAATGAACTCACTCAGGAACAAAGGTGAAATGATAGAGGGAAGCAGCTGAACTGAAGGGCAAACAGAGAATGAGCTCAGGACACAGAACAAAGAACATTCAAGGCACCTGTGTGCCACCAGTTAGCACACCTGTTCTCCTGCTGCTCTTCGGTCCAGCAGTCATGTGACCCCACTTCCAACAGTATACATTATTATTTAAGTAAACATTTTTTTAAATGCCCTAAGTAACAGATTAAGTAACCTTAATTAAATTAATAAGTTGATGAATAGCATACATACATGAATTGCAAGACTCTATAATTAATCTATAATCCAGTATTCATTGAAAATGTATTCTCGATCAGTTGTGGACTAGCAGTTAAACACCGATAACAGTTATTAATTGTGTTCATTTTTTTTTTACACAGTTTGTTTATTTATTTAACTTAACTCTCCTTAAATTGACGCTGCAGCCGGCACGTTTGTTCAAAACGCGCAACTTTTATTTTGAAGACGAGCTGTTTCTGTTTCCGGTTCTCGACTTCCTTGTTCAACTTTCATGGTACAAGTTGGATAATGGAACAAACTGACGCTTTGGTTCGCTGCATTGAATTGCACGTCTTCATTTCAGTGGGACAATAACAGGCAGCATCGGCTAATGAATGACTCACGGACCCGTGCAATTGTTTTGTTTGGTTACCAAGCAGCAGCAGCACTACAGACATGACATCAGTCACATGATGCAGTCACGTGGTTATCAGGAAGCTGTGCTCTGTTTACCTAGGTGTCATCCATACACTGCGACACCGAGCACCCCCTTTTATTGAGATGAAATCCGGACACGCTTTAATGACATGATTTCACCCGCTGCTCGGTGTTTGTGCCGGTAACGGCTTCCTCCATCTTTCCATCTGTGATCGCCCACGCGTCACCATGGCCTCTTCAAGTTACACCTGCATCCAGGACAGCGCCACAGGTTTGTTGGTACACCATTTCTGTCTCTCTCTCTCTCTTTCTCTCTCTCTCTCTTTTTCTCTCTCTCTCCCTCTCTGCCTTCATGGCGCCAGTGAATCTGTGGCTCTCTCTCTCTCTCTCTCTCTCTCTCTCTCTCTCTCTCTGTGCTCCATTATTGTTCCAAATACTATATAATATATATATATATATATATATATATGATATCCGGTCCATCTATTCTTTTCTATAGGGTAGGGTCTTACGCTTCGATGTGATCTGTATTATTGGTCTTATGAATCAACAAAGGAAATGTTTACATCATCGTCAAAGAGCCCCGCCTGTTAGATCTAATTTTATTTTTTTTATTCAAGTCCACATTTGACACAATTTATTTTACAGGTGAGTTCAAGTACAAGTGATCTCAGATTTGATTGAAAACCTGGAATAAAAAAAAAAAAAATAATAGTTTGTGTTACAAGCTGGAGGTGTGGGGTTTGAAAGAAGAAAGCATGTCTGTAGAAAACAGATTATTTTCCTGATTAATAGTTTGGTATATAAAACATATTTAAACAATGAAAAATATTTATCACAGTTTCCCAGAGCCCAAGATGAGGTCTTCAGATGTCTCATTTTGTCAGGCCAACTGTCCAAACCTCAAACAAGACAAGGAAGAGAAAATAAAATTGAAACCAACAAATGTTCCTCATTTTTTAGTTGATTAAATTTAATTAAAGATGCTACCCTGCTGTAATGTGGGAAACCTTGGATGGGTTGTTTTTAGAGTGTGACCTAAACCAGAGATTAAACATCTTGATATCTCTGTGTCTTTATGTCCTCCAACTTTATGCAAGTGCCAAATTAAATCACATGATAGCCCTTTTAACATTTTACCAATGCCGATGTTTAAGGCTCATCCTCTATCCCGAATCTTTGTGTTTCCCAGAGAAGGACAAGCTGCTCTCCTCTTTGGCCAGCTATGGGTCCCACGACCTTCTTGGGGGTGGGAGCTCCCGTTCCACTGGTGTGGTGGGCTCTGAGCTCCACCAGAAGCAGGAGGAAGAGGAGGAGGAGGGGGCCCTGAGGAGGAAACTCAAGTACTTCTTCATGAGCCCTTGTGACAAGTACTACGCCAAGGGCCGCAAGCCTTTCAAACTGGGCCTGCAGCTGCTCAAAATCATCATTGTGACTGTGCAGGTGGGAAGAGCTTTATGCTTTAGTCTGACATATAAATTCATACGACCTCAGAACATGATGAGATGTTGCAGTCCAAGAACAGTCTGTTTGTTGAATGTTATGCTGTTGAAGTGCTTTATTCTGACTGTCGTATCTTCGCTCCTGCTTTTACCTGATTGTTGTGTTTTGACGTTGACTCTCAGTTGGTGCTGTTTGGACTGAGCAACCAGATGGTGGTGACATTTAAAGAGGAAAACACAGCAGCGTTCAAACACCTTTTCCTGAAGGGTTACCAGGACAGCGTTCCTCAGGCAGTCCACACGCAGACGGAGCTGTACAACCGCATCCACTTTGCCATAGAGCAGGTAGCCTAATGCTAAAGTTGAATTTTCTCTTTTATCTCCAGCAGCATCTAGCCATGCAAATAGTTTTTAAATAGATTATATTTACTCAGGTTTAAATAATGTCTCTTATTTCTCAGAACAGTTTACATTATAATAATTTTTAATGCAGAAATAGTCCCTGTTAAGTCAGGTCTGTTGATCAGTGATTTCCAGCAGCGCAAACATACGACAGGGAGTGTGTAGAAAAGAATGTGGAGTAGCTTAGCTAATATGAAAAAATAAGAAAATTGGATTTGTTTGAAAATATACATATATATCCTTGTGTTTGTGTTCAGGAAGAAAAATAAACATTCAAATAAGATAATACATTAGTGCAAGGTTGAGCTTAGTATATTTACTGCCACAATAGCCAATAAAGCACAATTTAAGAAAAGCAGACAGCACAGAACACACCTCCTTTACACGACTGTCTGCATTCAAGTGCTTCATAAATAAAGTGTCAGTTTCTTTCACTCAAAGTAGCAGCAATATGAATGAAAACAAAGAGTCTGTGGAAATGCTAACTTCTCCATGAGGCTGCACATTGGTGGTGTGAGGGAAATACTAACAGTATTGGACAAATGAAAGTTTTGACCTGACGTGTTGGGAACCACTGCTGCAGAGGGATGGACACAGAATCTGAATGAAGTATGGTTGAAGCGTTAAAGGTTTTTTTCACCTTCAAAAGAAGATATGAAGATACCTGTGTTTTTGTTAATATGCTTCCAGTTCAGTTTTACTTCTTCACTTCTCTTTTCCCGTCCAGTACATGGCTCTGCCTCAGATCTCACTGGGGAGGTACGCATACGTGTTGGGAGTCGGAGAAAACGGAACTGCGCTGTCCCTCTGCCAGAGGTACTACAGGAAGGGCACCATAGACCCCGTCAATGACACCTTCGACATCGACCCCCATGTTGTCACCGGTAGGACGGCCTTTCATGTTTCAGACTCCCTCTCCTCACATTCAGTTGGTGTTCAGTAAATCTGTCACTGCCTATTTGACTGTAAAAGCGAAAGCATTGTTTTTAATCCAGCGCTCGTATTTTATATTCCCTGGAGGAAATGACTGTGTCAGTGAGTCATTGTGTCGCTGCTCCTGATATGTCGAGAGGTGCCCCGCAACTCTGCCCTACTTTTAAAGGCTTTAAATAGTTCCTATCACAAGAGAAATTAGACATTAAAGGTTTTTTTTTTTTTCCATAAACTCAGTATGTGGCTGCCTTGGGAAAGGGGTTATTTGCATACACCTGCTGATCCTGCAGATATGGCTATTGGCAGTGCATAATAAATCTTGTGGTAATAAATAAAATAAGACATTCAAAAATCAATGTTAATCTCCACGGAGACGATTATGCATTTAAATGCTTTGAGGAAGTTTAGAGGTTTAGTTTAGGCTTCATGTGATGTGGAAAAAGACGATTGGTATAGTTTTTTTTAAAAAAGCCTTCCTCGTGTGATTTTCTTTTTTAGTTCCTCTAATGCTATTTTCAGATTTTTTTCTTTTTCTTTTTTCCAGATTGCATCTGGCTGAGTCCACTGAATTACAGTCCTGGAAACATTGACTACAAGAATTTCACTCTCAAGTTTTACAAGTAAGTTGTTATTCTGTAGTTTTTTTTAACATTAGATACTTAAACAAAAAAAAAAAGTTTTTTCTTTTCTTTTCCAGTTTTAACTTTGCACATTCAGTTTTCTCTGTGTATCTCCAGGTTGATAAATGTAACAATCGACTTCCAGCTGAAGGCCATCAACATTCAGACCATTATAAACAATGAAATCCCTGACTGCTACACCTTCGCTATCACGGTGATCTCTCTCTCCTGTTATTTCTTTGCTTGACAGTGCAGGGCAGATAGAAATCTCTCCTCATTCAACTCTACATTTGCAGTTTTTTCCAATTTGTATTTTAAAATGAGCGAAACATTGAGAAAAGAGTTCAGATAAACTAATGCAGAGGTTGTGTATTCACCCTGGTTCTTGTTTGTGCTCTCAGATCGTCATGGACAACAGGGCTCACAGCGGCAAAGTTAAGATCAGTCTACATAACCAGGCCTCCATAAAGGAGTGTAAAGACCCCAACGTGTCTGGACACGGTGAGTAGCTGGTGGTGGACGAGCTGCAGTGGACACATGATGTGTGGAAACATTCACTCATCTGCCTCCTGATATCAACTCTATTATGTGTCATTTTCTCAACTGCCCTTGATCCCTCTTGTTTCTCTCCTCCTCCGGCAGCGGAGAGCTATGCACGAGAGTTCTTCGATGTGCTGGTGGCGATTGTCTGTCTGTTGTCCCTGCTCCTGTGTGGCCGCTCCATCCTCAGAGGCATCCTGCTGCAACACGTAAGAGAGCAGAACAAACATTTATACAGGATGAATACTTTATTCAACACTTTTTTCATAAAAAAAATTGCTTCAAATGGTGACACAGGACCAGGACCAGAAAGAGAGAAAACATTTCACCTTAAAGTCCCTACATTAGTTACCAGTTTTTGAAGCACTTCATGGTCTTGCACCAGAGGACCTGAGAGCAGCCCGAAGGGCTGAAACCTTAAAACGTAAACTCAAAACGTACCTGGCTTTTCATTAAATATGGTTTTTAGTCATTAGTCACTTTAATTTATTCACTTAATTTTTTGTAATTATGTTCTAAATTGTATTTTATTCTATTTTCTCTGCTTTCTTATTATTAATGTTCTTTGTTTCGGTTTGCTGAGGTTATTATAGCTTTTTAAATCTATTTTTATTGTACCTCTGTCAGCTTTCTTAGTTATTTTGTCCTTTTTCTTTTTAGCTCATCAGTCGTCCTGTATGAAAAGTGCTGTACAAATATAGTTTGATTGATGCATACATTCAATCAGACCGTGCATAAGTGATTACATCCATGTTTAAAGCAGGCAGTTTTCTTCTTCTCTGCATCTTGCTGGCACATTGCTTGTTGCTTGTCATCTTACCACCACCTGTAGATCAGTGGAGCGGTGTGAAACCTTTAAACCTCGTCATAAAAACATCACTTCATGCTGCAGCTGGTGTTAAAAAAAAACTCCACAACACTGTTGAAGAAACAATAGAAATTTGAATATGACTATTTTCACACAAACTGCTGAACGAGTAGCATCATACACACACACAAGAAATAAAGACTGCTGCTTTCTATATTGTTGTTACTGACAGCTTCTCATTGCATTGGTCATCTCTTTTCCCAGGAGTACGTGCAGTTTTTCAAACACAGACTTGGCCGCAGTGTGAGCTGGGGAGACAGATTGGAGTTCATCAACGGCTGGTACATTCTGCTCATTGTCAGCGACGTGTTCACCATCGTCGGCAGCTTCATCAAAATTGGGATAGAGTCCAAGGTAAGACGGCTAATAACACGTTATTGTGAAGACTGCTCACTGTCTAGAAGAAGCTGTTGCAGAAAAAAAATAACAATCTCAGCCTGTGAAGTGAAAACTGTGGAGTTTTTTTACGGCGGTGCAGTTTCTGGTAATTAATGATGACTGTTGTGATGCAGAATTTCTCATCCTATGATGTGTGCGGTATCCTGCTGGGAACCTCCACTCTGCTGGTGTGGGTGGGAGTCATCCGCTACCTCAGCTTCTTCCAGAAATACAATGTACGTGAAAGACACATGCACAGATACGCACACACACACACACACACACACACACACACACACACACACACACACACAGTAATGTTACCAGGAGATCTTTTTTTCCCCTCTTTATCTCGCGTGTCTGCCTCGCTGCTCTTTCTTTGAAGTGTAAATATATTTTGTTTTTTCCCTCTCGCTCTCGTTTTCCCACAGATCTTGATTGTGACTCTAAGAGCTGCTTTTCCTAATGTGATCCGCTTCTGCTGCTGTGCGGCCGCCATTTATATGGGATATTGCTTCTGCGGATGGATCGTACTGGGGCCTTATCATGCCAAGGTAGTGAACACACACTCAGCAATGTCTCAATACAGAAATGAGGCGGCATCATTCAGACCAGAAGTATATGTCAGCCTAATTATCATAAAATGCCCTCTAGCATATCATCTTTGTAGCTATGTATAATGAGAGGAGAAAACTGACTATTAAATATGAATCATGACAACATTACTTTGGTTTACTATTTATGGCTTGCAATATTATGTATGTGTAATGTGTTCTGGTTAAAGGAGGGAAATCAATCAACTTCACAAATACCAGCTAATAAAACCTAACCTATAGCAAAATTTATAAAATACACCACTACAACAAAGTGTTTTGAATATATAAATGAACTTTTTAACACTGACCCCTTGTGTATACAGTTCCGCTCCCTGTCCATGGTGTCGGAGTGTCTGTTTTCTCTGATCAACGGGGACGACATGTTTGTGACGTTCGCTGAGATGGAGCAAAGCGGCACGCTGGTGTGGATCTTCAGCCAGGTCTACCTTTACACCTTCATCTCCCTCTTCATCTACATGGTGCTGTCGCTCTTCATCGCGCTCATCACCGGAGCCTACGACACCATTATGGTACGGCCTGTGGTTTGGTTTCGTGCTGTTACACGTTTCTTTCTGTGCAGTTTTTGTTTAGTCGGTCGGTCACTTGCTCCACTAATTTGGTCCAGACTGAAATATCTCAGCCAATAAACGGATTATCATGACATTTTCTACGGACATTCACGGTTCCCAGACAATGAATAATAATGACTTTTCATCTGCCATAGATCAAAATATCAATATGTTTAATATTTTAGTTTATACCAAGTAACTAGTGACATTCCCATCAGCCTGTAGTTGTACTTTGTGGTTTGTGCTATTTAGCAGCCCTTAGCATGCTAATAAGCTAAACTAAGATGGTGAACAGGTCAAACATAACACCTGCTAAAACATCAGTATGTTAGCATTGTCATTAGCATTTAGCTCAAAGCAGTACTGTGCCTTTCTGTGTTTTGAAACACGGAAAGAAACGAACAACAACACGTGACGACACGTGAAGCAGCGATGAGGTTAACGTTGAGAAAATGTTGAGCTTGATGTTTGTCGTCCCACAGGCCCAGACACAGGAGCAGGTGCGCGTCACTGACCTGCACGCGTTCATTGCAGAGTGCACGGACACTCCCACCTCTGGCAAGTTCCGTGGGCCTGAGGGGCCGTCGTGCTCGTTCCTCTGCTGCTGTGACTGATGAGGAAGAGGAGGACGAGGAGGAGGAGGAGGAGGGCGGGGATGCACAGAGGGAGTAAGCGGTGTATGTGTGAATGGAAGACTTTTTTTTTTTTCTCTCTCTTTAAAGCACCAAATTTCCACTCCAGTGATAGCTGACTGCAATTTCACTCCTTTTTTCCCGACACCCAGCAGGGACTGTAAATGCCTTGAGAGTGAACCGACTGACCTTGGACTACAGTGTCCTCTGTGCCCGTGTTTGAATTTTGCATTTAAATTTGTGCTGGAACGGTAGAACGCACTTCACTGTCACAAGCCCAATTACCTGCTTCAGCTTTTGTACCGTATGAATAATTTATTGTCTCTTTTTGAAATGTCAGTTTGTTATGGCTTTGATGAGTAGGCGCATTATGCCAGTAAACACGTTCATTGCTGTAGACTGGACACAGGGTCCACCAAGTAAAACTGAATGCACCATATACAGGGAAACATTATTTTTGTGACTCTTGATTATGTTAATATATATATATATATATATATATATATATATATATATATAGTTGTCATCTGGATCTTCATAGCAGAGGTAGAATAGACACAAGAGACAGCCGGGCGAGCTGGTAAAAAGAGCCATCATAAAGTGCTGTAAGTGTGCATTAGCTTCTGCAGCATTGTCAGTCAAGGCTGGTTCGTCCATTCCCTTTCTCATTTTTCACCCCTTATCCCCTTTGTTCAAGTCCTCCTGTGACTGGAAGGAGATGATGGCTGCACAAGGAAGGACAAGCCCTGCAGGCAACCAGTTAGTCATCAATATGTATGAGCCGTTTCTGCTGTAAAGAGCCAGGTGACTGCACGCTAATGCCCTGCAAGACAGAGCATTTTCACCATTTGGTTTAAAGTGCTCCATTCAAGCATGCAAAATAATATTCTAAAGAGAAAATCAGGATTCAAACAGTGTCAAGTGACGTTTGAAGAAAAGTCTGCCGTAGTAGAAAATTTTAGGATTTACACATTGTGCTAGATCTGCAGTAACTACAGGAACTAATGTTGAGATAAAAGGGTTTGAAGGCTTTCAGCTTTCAGACAGGTTGTAAAACCTTAATATTATGTATTTTTTATGCTGATTATTAATCGTAGTGTCATAGACTTTACATAAAACCTAAACGCATTTTAATACAATGCACTCAAAATGTTGTGAATATGAAAATGTAGTCATGTCTTTTCACTACAGTGGATGGTTGCTAAGCTAGGCTAGTAAGAATTTAGCAGGACTAATTCATCTGGTGTACCTTTTTTTCTCCATTCTGATTTTAGATTTAGCTACTGTCTTATTTATAGGTTATAAAAGAATGTGGGTAATTAGCTTTAGCTAAGGCTGTTACACCAGCTACCTTTAACTAGCCACTGCAGTTTGGTTTTTACTTGTGAATTATTCATGCTGTTTTTATCCCAGAAAAAAAAAAAAAGGTATAATAGGTTTTATGGAAAGGTACGATGTCAGAAGTCAGATTCCTCACTCAGCTCAGTTTTAAGTGTCAGACTTGGACACTGTCATTGCTCTGACACTGAAGCCTTGTGTACGAGGTTAATAACTCATTCATTTTATTTGTGAATGACTTAAGGGCATCTCTACAAACCAGCAGTTCTTCATCAACGCTTTTTAAAGATATCCCTGTTACTATGGAAACTTACTGAAGTGGTAATGTCATTCCAGCGATGCTGTGTAAGGTCAAATGAAGGGCATTGTTCAATAGAAGAGAGACATTCACTGTACAAAAATTTGCATCAGGATAAAAGGGAACAAAAGGATTTCAGATGCTACACGAATGTTTGATGCTTTTGTATTTTCTTTTTTTTTTTTGTTCTATTACTGCTTTCTGACATGTTTACTTAAATTAATTGATATTGTTTACAAACACAACAGGTGGAGCATGTGTTTTCTTTTAAAGAGGGTTTATTTACGCACTTACTTATTTGCACTGATGTACAGCTTCGTTTTATTTAAATGTGTCACACGGGAGCCATATAGCACAATGGAGCATGGAGCAAAGCACTGTGCACGTAATGCATCGGTTAATGTTCTCCTGACACTTCTGGGAAGGTTCTTCAATGCAATTTTGATTTAGTGGGAACAGTATTATTGCTCACTAGCTCTGTTTACTTATATTCTGTATGCTGTCTTAATTAATTTACCTCAATAGCTAAAAGGAGTTTATCTGTTACTGTATTGGAGGAAGTTGTACAGGTTTTTACCCTCATTTGTAGTGAATCTTTTCTGTGAAGATGCTGCCTTCTGAATGAAAGTACACATCAAAATAAACTGGAAACACTGAAACTGTGTCAAGATCAAGGTTTTTCTTTTAATTTATTTTCTGTTCCACAGTTTTACTGGTCAATTGATCAAATCTTTCTACCATCTACAATACTATCAATAACTGTACTACTAAAATTATTATTTACTTTAGTTTCTATTTCCACTGGTATGTTTAAAAATTAGTGTTAAAATAAGTTCATTTATCAACCTGTTGCCAAAATAGCCAGAAAAAAGTTTCTTCAAGAGCCACTAACCAGAGGTTCAGTCCAGTGGTTTAGTGACATTTAACACAAGGGTGAAGATTAACATTTGACGTTTTAAAATGCAGTATGGAGCCTAAAAAATATTTAAATACCTAAATATAATACCTAAAATTATATATGTATTTTAAATAATTAGATATTTAATTTTTATACATTTTATTCCCTTGATTATTTACTATTTTTATTCCTTTATTTTTGGACATTTTGGGGGCTCTGCACCATGTTAACAGAAAGGCTGAAAATGTAGGAGATGTAGCAGTTACCCACTGCATACATTTTTCATGAACTTGGGTGTGATGTGATAGGACGGTTAAGAAAATGGATGAATGTAATACAAAGCTTGGATCTCATGAAGCTGATGAGACCCTCATATGTTGTGGTAGTGTGACACCACTAGAGGGAGAGAGCAGGCTCTGTCTGCAGCCACCAGCAAACCAATCACAGGAAATCAATTCAGTCCAGAAACAATAATGAAATGAGAGGAAGCTAACACACAGGAACACTGAAGGGGGGGGAGGCTGAAACATTAAGAAAGAGAGGGGTTTGTTGCCTTCATTAAAGATAAATAATGCTGAGACGCTGTATAATTAAAGTACTCAACCTTGAAGTCTGCCATTATCACAGACTACCTCACTTCTCAACATAAGGTAAGTGGAGGCAGAGTCGGGCAGCGCCAGCCAAAGAAAATGCACTTTACAAGAAGATGCAATTGGATGAAAATGAGAGAGCATAGGGGACAGACAAGATCAAGGCAGATATGCGCACACTCAGTCCTCTTAGTGCGGTGGAGTGGTATAGTTGTCCAATATCCTTAGTACCAGCATGCATTATTTACCCAAGGAGGCTACCAGGGCTGAGATGAAGCACTTAGAATCAGACTGACAGGAACTGGCCGTTCTGCTCTGGACATCATCAGGTTTCAAGGCAAAGCTGATTAAACCGTCCCATAGAGAAAACACACTGGCATGGCCTTGCAGCTGGTTTCTAGCTCGTTAACTGCATTAACAGGGCGACTCACTACTAATCCTTGATTAAATGACTAGAGTGAAAATCAGAAGGAATCTGAATCCTGAGGACACAGGTTACAAGGTTATTAATCTGTGGTTAATTATATATATATATATATATATATACAGTATATACTGTGTCTGGCCCACATACTGCAGAAGAACATACATGACATATAACAGTGGTCCATTAATGAGGTTCCACTGCATTATCTGTGCATCTTTCTTCACATGTTGCCGGTCACTGAAGCAACCTTCATGTTAATAATATGCTGTGCTGGCATGTTGCGCTCTTTAGGGAGTCCATGCTGTGCAAACGGAGCAGCAGCCGCACCGGCGTGTGCTAACCTGCATCTGCCTGGTATTCATTCACACACACACCACCATTTTGTGAGACAATGATATTCATGTTAATAGAGTGTGAAGTGTTACACATGGTGATACCTCTCATGCATTTTGAAGCCACTTGTGTTAAGAGGGGTTTGATTTGTGAATATCTCCACAAAAAGATGGCGACTCTGTCTGATGCGATGGGTGTGTCTCTCAGTGCCAGCTGCTTTCTTATGTGGCTTGGCTGGCTAGCGTGAGATTCAGACCTGTTTACAATCTGACTGTACATGCTGGAATACACAAAACACAACAAGAGCATGCCACTATCTGCTGCCTGATAAATAAATAACGAATGTGTTGCCTAAGAGTTTGTCGAAGGTAGAAGATCCCTGACTGGAGGCCAGGTTGAAGGGTTTGACTGAGCGCCAGCCCTTTTGTGCTGTGGCTGCCCCAGCTGGACTGCGGGCCAGGGGGAAAAAACAATGAGATAAATAACACGGGAACTGTGCAGCGGGGTACACAGCCCTGCCCCTTCCTGTCTCCTGCTGCACACCACCGCCCGTGTGAAAAAAACACCTTCCTCTCTTTGTTGCGCCTGTTTGACCATGCCAATACGTCCATCAGCATCAAGCCAGCAGGCATCGAATCCCCCGGAGTCCCCACCCTCTTCCTGGTCTCCTTCCATGTCTCTAATACGCT
This sequence comes from Seriola lalandi dorsalis, assembly GCF_002814215.2. Lineage (NCBI taxonomy): Eukaryota > Metazoa > Chordata > Actinopteri > Carangiformes > Carangidae > Seriola > Seriola lalandi. The sequence continues at coordinate 1,897,305 of NW_019525116.1, forward strand.
TGCACACACACCTGCATGCACACAGCACCATCACATGTTCACACAATGAAATCCACTCACAGCTATAGGGCTGTATGTGGGTGCCATTTTCAACTCTGTACAATCTGACCAACTATTTGAATAACTTGATTAATCCTGCAGATATTTCAGTGGGTATCACTTGACCTTCATTTATGATTCAACAGAAAGACAAGTGGCATTGTTGAACGGCAGATAACACTGAGTGTTAGGAATTAATTGATGGGAGGTGCAGGTGAGTAGCCTGAGGTCAGACCACTAAAGAGGTGCACAAACAAAACTTCCTTTGGAAATCTGACTGAGAGAGATAAAGAGTGACATGATATAACATGTTTTTTTTGTTTTGTTTTGGGTTTTTTTTTACCAGTCAGGTGCATTATATACAGTGCAAGTTTTTCAGTTTTGTACCGTATGTTTCCACCTTGAGCTCAGACAAGCAATGCAGGGCCAAATCTCCCCTCTCCAGCATTTGGAAAGAGAGGAGTGCACCACAGGCTCGACATGAAAAGAAACCCATCCAGTACAGACCAGTACACAAAAGCCTGGCTCATGTAGACAGGGGCAGGCGGCTGCTGAGAGCTGAGCAGCAGTGCAGCAGACAGACAGGCAGACAGGCGGCATGCCCTCCCAGACTGTCTCTGATGATAAGCCCCGTTCTGGTGAGGAGCATGGCACACCGAAACAAAAGCCTTTAAGCCATGTAACAACGCCCCTCAGCCTCTAATTGTGACCGAGAGAAAACGCACAACTTAACCGAAAAGGCTTGCAGACTAACTGCTGCTCCTTGACTTATTTAATTTCTTGCTGGAAAGCTCACACTTTTCAATTAGTTTCTTCCAATTTCAGCTCTGTTCATTCATCTTTGTGGCAGACTATAGTCGCAGGCAGGTGCACATGTTTAGCTGCATGTTTTCTAACAGCCTTTTATAGCCTATAATCTGCAAGGCCTTCAATCTTATGTACATATTAGCAACATGATTACATCCTAATTTTGATCAAAAATAATCTTAATAACATTGTTGCAATCAACAGGTCTGAAATGCGTAGAGAGATTTCCAATCCTTGATGCAACAGTCACACTGACAGCAGACAATGCAGGCAACTTGATGCATGTGGGGCAGCAGTAATGCACAGTTTAAGAGTGAGTGTGTGTATGTGTGTGTGTGCAGTCGTGCATGGAGAAAAGAAGAAAAGGGTTTGAAGAGGAGAGAAAAAGGGGTGCGGGGGGCCTAAGAGGGAGGGCAACAGACAACCAAGAGGAACTCGGGCAATAGAGTAGGGTGACTTGCAAGAGGTGACATCATCCTCAATTTGAATAATCCCCCAGCCTGGGAGGTGATTGGCTGCTCTTAGAGAAAGCAGAGTTCCCCTGCTATTCGCTATTCACTCCTTTCAATTTGAGCATGGCGGGCTGTGGTGGTGAATGTTGCCTTCATGGACTTGTAGTAAGCTCCTATTTCAGGAGTTGAAATTTGTAACAAGGAAAAAAAAAGGAAGTTGTTTTTTTTTCTTTATCTTCCCTCAGGATATGTAGTGTGAGGATGCGTTTTAGGCACACCAGACAAAAGCCAAACCACCATTCCACCCTCCCTTTCAGCAGACTGCTGGGGAAGAGAAAGGGCGTAGGACAACACCTTCATTAACATTATGCAAATTACAGCAGTGTTTGCTCATCTTACCAGACTAACAATATTTGTTTTGTTCTCAGTCAGGCCTCTGCTGAAATTGATCTCGATTTACTTTTCAGTCTTCTCACACCCATGACTGACCAGCTTGGCAGGGCGGATCCCGGAATCCACACAAAAACATCTCTAATGATAGAAAATTAGACTTGTCAAACAGGTGTAAATGATAACATTATGTAATAACAGACACACTCCATGTAGATGTGCCAATACCTAGCTGGAATTAACCTGCAATGGATCCTCCCTATTAACACCCCATCCTTCCACAATGTGCATATACATAGCATTTTAATAATACTTGTCCTAAAGGTCGAAATACCAGCTAGGCTACTCCTGTTCAGGAAGCACATTTCACTGTATATTGTGCTTTAGCAGCACATATTCCTAAAAAAAAGGGACACATTGGGTCAGTTCACTTGTAATGGTAAGTGCTAAAAGCAGGTGTAAAGTGTTTTCTGTGGCTCTGCCGGGAGCTTTGTAAAGAGCTTTGTAATTGTTTGGTCAATGAAATCATAGAGATTAGTGAAATTGTACCAGAGTATTTCCTGGCCGGTAATTTCCTTCAGCCTCCACCGGTTGCCTGGCCAGTCCTCCCAGCCAAAAAATAGTGTGGCACATAATCCCAGTAAATCCCAGTGTTTTTACACTTTTGTTTTTTGTACAGATTAGACAAACAATATGTAATGTATTAAAGTCTGGATGTTTCCTCCTGTGTAAAATCTTTATGCTAATCTAAGTTAACTGGCTGTGGGCTAGTCCAATGGTAAGCAATCTTCTATTCTTACCAAGAAATAGAATAGACATATTTTCCAAATTGTTGAGTTATTCCTTTACATTATTAATCAAGTATCATATTAGTTTTTTTGTAGATCGATTTATGAACCAGTATTTTAATTTCTAACACTGACACACAGAGAACCAGAGAACTTTTAGGGGCCCACCTTCCCTTTAGGACCCTGCTTTTTTACATTCTGACGAATTAATGTTGAATTTGTCTTTCATGTGTAGCCCTTTCATTATTCCCAGTTTTTCCAACAGCACCTGAAGGCAGCGGCAGCCCTCTCCTCTCCTCCGCCTGTCCATCCATCCGCTTACCGGTCTACTATCGTGTATGTGTGTGTGTGCGTGTGTGTGTATGTGTGTGTGTTGAGTGTGGACTGAAGCGTCATTCTCCTCCTTTCTTCCTTTCAGTGAACGCGCATCACTTGTGAAAAACGGCGCTCGAGACGCAGAAGTTTTCTTGTCTGTCGGCTCGTCTCCATTCGCTCCGCTCCGCTCTCCCGCGATTTCCTTCCGTACTTCCCGGTTTCATTTTTATCCTCATCCTCACTTTCTGTTTTTTTTTTCTGACTCGAGGATTCAGTCGGGGTGTACTGGCTAACACTGGGCGTAGCTGGAGAGGATTTTGCTAGCTCGTCGCTGCACTGACTGGTAAGGGCGAGATTGTTTTAGCTGTGGCTAGCATGCTAACCGTCAGTTTGAACTACTGTTTAGCTAATTAACGTTCATTAAAGCCGTTTTTTAAATTAACGTTACATCTGTCGTCAGTTACAGACGTTAGAGTCTCAGTTGTACTTACCACGTTATCACTTGTGGTTCCTAATTCCAAGCAGTGCATCGGAATTGTGGCTCTTTGTGTGAATGAATATTTTTACTAAATATGGTTCTCGTAACTGTTTTGTTGTAGTGTCACTATATCTTTTGTCGACGAGCCACCCTGCTTCAGATTCACTCTGATTCCTGAGGAAAGGGGTTGATGGGGCGGTGGCAGACTGCATGGTAGCTGGAAGTGCTCAGCGGATCTGTTAGGTCAACCTAAAACAGATAAATTGTTTCAATTAATACTGTTTTTTTCATTTACATGACGTTTTTCCTGATTGTTTGACCATTTTGTTTGCCTTTTCCCTCTTTAAACTTTTCATTCTTATCTCCCCTCCTTCTCCATCCTCCATCACGGATGCCCATTGTTCTGCGATGGGCCAAGTGGTGTGCGTGAGTGCTGAGAAATGTTTCAGCTGCCTTATAATTTTACAGATGCCCACTCAGTTTTCTTGTCAACTAAACAGAATAACCTTAAGGGCATTTGTGGCATGTTAAAGCAATAATTTTCCTCAGACCTTGGAGGGAGTGAGTAAAGCAGAAATATCTCTGAGAGGGCTGTGCACAGACTCAAGCTGGCATGTAATCAGAGGTGATTAATGTCACCCCCAAAAGTGATCAGCTATTGTGGTGTGAGAGTTAAAGCTGGAGGGGCCCATAGCTGCTCCTTCCCTGAGTCTTTTTTGGTGAGTGAGTGCAACAAGACAGATTACACTCCCCTCTGTAGAACAATGGGGAGGAGAAAACACTGCCAGCTCCCAAAGCCTGGCCAACAGCATTTAATAAACGGCAAACATGCAAGCATTGAAAATCTTTATCCTCAGCCCACAACTCTATTCCCTTCCCCTGAGGTGCTGCAGACAGCGACATAAATTGTCTCAAGCTTTGTGGCCACAGTGGGCATGGCTCTTTCAATAATGTGCGGTGATAGACCATGAGGTATTGATGTCATCCTGAGTAAATGGCAACCCAGGGCGACTAATATGAGGGCTTGGATTGGAGACACTCCAGTACTCTTAAGTCAGAGGTGGGCTAAGCCATCAGCTAGCACCCCCACCACCACCACCACCCCCCCTCCACTTTGCGTGGATGAGAGAATGGCTGACTCACAGTGTTGGTGGATGAGGCAGGGAAATGGAGGACAGGCAGCCTAATGCAATCATGTGAAATTAAATTTAGCTGCCATTAAAAACCACACTCTGTTTTATGAAGTTATTTAAGATGGTCTTAAAAGATTATTACATGAAGGATGAAGATGCCAGAGGCGTTCTGTTTGTGAAGAGGTTTTGTCTGAAACTGCACTTGAACAAATGAAGCTGATTATTATAATTGAGAAAAAATATAAAAAAAAATGGCTGCAGTAATCTACTTTCCATTCTGGAGTGGACTGTGGTTAGTTTCTTCTTTGTTGCTGTGGGTCTTTATGACGATGTATCACTCGCTCTGTTGGAAGGGCTAGAATCAAGGGTGTGATTGTCTACAGTGTTAGCTGCTCAGTGCAATAAGAATGAGATCGCACTACCAGTGTCTGAAACAATCCTTCATACATTTAAAAAAATAACTACTATTACTGAAATTGTGATTAGTTTAATCAATGAATGGCTATTAATCGGTTGTAATTGTGATAATGGCTGATAATCAATTATTTAGTAGATTTTAATTAATGATATTCAGAGTAGTAATATCTAATAACAAATACATTGTGCTTATTGGCTCGTAAAAACAAAGAGTTGTTAGATTTTCTTTGATTTATGCCATTTTTAATTGATAATTTGGTTGTGTTAAAGCATCAGTTTGGGCTCTGGTAAAGATTAAAATTTTTCATTGTTTTTCACATTGACATTTATGTTCCCAGTGATTTCTTAATCAATTAGTTGATCAACAGAAAATTTATCTGCAACTGTTTTGATAGTCAGTTAGTCATTTCAATCATTCTTCATGTGAAAATGCCAAAAAATTCAGTGGTTTCAGCTTATAAAATGTGAGAATTTGCTGCTTTTCCTTGTCATACATAACGGCTAATTGAATTTTTATTTTTTTTTTGGTTGATTCTTTTTTTTTTTTTTTACATTTTATAGACAAAACGGTTAATCAAGAAAATGTTTCGCAATTTGATTGGCATTTTCAATAATGAAAATAAGTGTTAGTTGCAGTTCTAACAGCTGCACAATGAGAGCCACCAAATTAATTCAGATTTACATTTTAAGCACACCAGCAACATGTCTCTTCAGTTGCGATTATTCTATGCAGAACCTACTTAAAAATTGCCATTGAATAGTTTCACATTGAATGACTTTCATAAGCTTGTATTTTAGGGCAATTTAAATTTTAATGACCTATTTTGCCCCCAGCTGGCTGCTGGGGGGCAAAATAGGCTGCCTCAGTCCTGAGAGGGGCGATGATTGTTGCATTAATAGACCTGTGTGTCAGATTGCCCTTAGCCTCAGGACTGGTGTTGGGGTGGGTGTGTGACTCAGAATGAGATCTCCCCAGCTCTGAACTTCTCAGTTGTGACAAGGGCAAGCCTGTGCCTCTGGTCATCCTCAAGCTTTTTTCAGCCTGAACCCGTGACCCTTGCACTTTTTGGCGTCATTAAAAATTACCACCATTATCTCTGGCCCTGTTTTAAGTCATGGAAACAACTGCACAATAGTTTCTTGTTTTGAGGTTATCAAGACACCAACAGAAACTGTGTTTGGCTGAATTTCCTCCTCTGTTTTCTGGGCGATTGAGCCTTGAGGAAACTGCTGGCGGCAACACAGTGAATTTGCACAGTGAAGATAAAGCTGATAAAAACTTTGCTGTTGTGCTCTGTGCTCACAGTCATGATAGCAACCACGGTCGATGGTGTCACAGTTGTCAGGGCATGCAGTTGGCAACTGACGGCATGGTTTTGAGGCTGTATTTGCCAGCAGCTGCAGTAATTTGCTGTGTTTGGACGCTCTGAATTCCTCTGGTGGGAGGATGGATAATGGATGTGGTTCACAGCCCTGTTGCTAGGCTTCAAGACCAAATTTTTCATGGCACAGTTTGGTAGCAGTGGCTGATTGTTTAGTGTAATGCAGCCTTGGAGATGGTAAAAAATAGGGCCAAAAATGACGTTTGCTATGTCAGTCATTAAGTTTGCTCTACTACTTGTGGCAGACAGATATTGATGTCAGTGGCCCCCTCTTTACATTGGCATCGCTGTACATTTGCTGGTCTGGCCTGGTGGCTGATGTGGTCGGAGGCTACCCAGCCTGCCCTCACTATAGCCGTGTGTGGAATGATGGGCATTTGTGCCAGACACTGGTGCTCACAGAATGATAGACTCCCTTCACCATAGGCAGCTGTAGGGACCACTTTGTTTCTCTGTCATATCCATTTCCGCTGGTGACATTTAAATCTGGCTCTGTCCTGGTTCAGTGGATTTGTTGGCTGCCACAAAGATACATCATCAACTCTCTGTGAAGTGCTAAATGTATGTCTTTATGGTTGTTGTGGATGTGATTTTAAAAAACAACAACTGTGTATTAAGGCCATTTGTGTGGTTTGAGGTTTAGTTCTTAGAAAGCTGTAGTTAGTAGGTGCTGGTGTGGTCAACCATCCAACCTATCAGCCCTCCTGCGAGGGATCAGATTCCATCTGGAACGTGCCTTGTTCTACTTCAAACCGGAGGACATAATCCTCTTATGGCCACAGTCGTTCAACTTGTGCGTGTGTCCGTGTCCCTCGTGCAAAGTCTCGAGAGAGCTCCGGAGCCTCTCGGGTGTGTTTCTGCCATCCTGTCCAGATGCCTCGGTTCTGCCCTCTTCCTCCATCTCTGTATCTGCTCTATCTGGTGTCAATGATCCAAGCCACCAGCTGGTCCTGGGCTGGCCTGATCTCATTTACCCCCAGAGAGGAGCTAGTTTGTGGGCAGACGGCCCATTATGGAGATGATCCAGCAGCTCTTCAAGTTACAAATTAGCCTTAGTTTCTCTGTTGGGTCCTCTGTCTCGCCTCTTGTCTTGTTGTTTCTTACTTGTTTTCTCTGTCTCTGTCCCTTTTTACCACCCCACCCCCCTTATGTTATTGTCCTCTCCTATAACCTTTGTCACTGCTATCTCTCTTATCTCCCAGGGGAGAGGACTAACAGCATCAAGAGGAACCTGCCTTACTAATGCACTTCCTCTGTCTATCTGTTTCTGTCTCTGTCCTGCCCATCTGTGGAGCTGCTGTCCCGCCTCCCCACTCTCTCCTGTGCGATCAATATCCACACAGCTTAGCTCTACGCTGCCCTGCTGGTCATCCCTGCAGGCAGTGGAGCTCAGCCAGGCTGTAGTAGGGCCCGCGCGATGGGGCCTTGTTTGTAGTCGGGCTCTGTCTCAACCCTTATTGTTTTGGGGCTGATGGACCCTATAGCCCTGCCTCCCCACAGTATTGTCTAGTTTCTGGGACATACTGAGGCCTATGTAACTGCTACGTATCCCTCCCTCATTCTTTCTTGAGCTTCTCTCTGTTCCTCTTTCTCTCTTTCGCTGTAGCTGTGTCTGTGTAGCTACTGTTTGAGGACAGTCGAGGCCGACTGTACAAGATTAGCATCTCTCTTTGTCCAGGGTTAACAAGCTCTGTCATGTGTTAATCTGCCTGTCCCCAGGGGGCCGAGTTTCTCCGAGCCTGGACGCACCATGGGAAGGACAGGGTTTGAGTGTTTGTATGTGTGTTTTGTGTGCATCAGCTTGTTTGGTGTTTGTTGTAAAGGGGGGGGGGGGCTAAACTGTGATGGACATAGGAATTCTCCATCATCTGTGGTGATCCTACACGCATTATGAAATGAAACTCAATTAACAAAGAGGTATGTTTTTTACATAGCCTTGTAATCCCTTAACTTCAGATGAGTCCTCACTTGAGGACGTTGTAAAATCTTAGTGTGAATCTCCGAAGACTCCCAAGGATTAGTACCAGCCTTTCTGATCACATGTTTGTGTGATCCAGGTGTCTGTCACACAATCTGCTGCTCTCTTTCACCCACGCCAACACCCAAGTAAACAAGGCAGAGACTCTGAGCAGGACCTTTGTTCTGCCTCAGTTTGTCTTATTGAGCATCCCAGCAGCCCACTGACCCACTGGAAATCAATGGGTAGGAATGACTCTACTGCATACAATTAAGGAGTTCACTTAACTATCAGCAGGGGAGGAGACTGGTGTTGTGGCCCCACTGTCTTAAAGAGGTAGGTCTGGATAACTAATCGGCATCGGTGGACATATTTAGTTATTTTTTTTATGTATTTTGAATTCGAACATTAGAAAACCTGATTTGAAATGACATAAGCTAAAATATCACAATTTGTACATCTAGATAAGGTGTAAACTTGTCGTATAAACAAAGATAAAATGCACAAAAGGGAATAATTTCCACTGGGGATGGCGGGTACATTTCCCCCTCACATCGTATGATCTGTCAATATTTTCCTAAAAAGGTGCCAGAATTAAACATGAATACAAGCTTAGGCAGTGAAGCACAGGTCTCTTTTTTAGTATAGATGTAAATACACTTTATATATCATAAATCTTGCTCTGTCAAGAAATTAAACATTAAACACAGTGTATTACCATCATCAGAGGTTTATATAGCATTTATGTATTTTTGTACTACCATTAAAAGCACAATGACCAGTTTCACCATTATTTCTTATTTTCAATATTGATTTATTATGTAACTAAAAATACAAATCAGATAAGGCAGGAGTAATGTACCTTCGGATTATAGACAGTTACAACAAAACAAAAATTGCAACAGTCTCAGTGTGGGAAAAGCACACTGGGTTGCATTATTAGCCAGATTTTTGACATTTGCTCACAGCTTTGCACAACATTTTGATGGAAGCCTTCCTTCTGCCTCTCTCTTTCTCCCTCGTGGTTGCGTCCTCTCTCTCTTTCTCCTGCTCGCTCAGCCCTCCCACTGTTGGTGGGGAATGCCAAGGAGAGCAGCAGGCTTTGTTTTGAGTTTATTTGTGTGCAGGACGGAGGCTGAGGTTTCCTGACCTTAGGTCGGGGGTGTTTGGGGAATGTGTGGTCTGCTATTAGCATCAAGTTGATGAAGCCCCAGCTGCATTTATACTGCGAGTCAGCACCCCTCATCCAACTTCCACACATAAACCTCTCATTGCCATTCCTACATCCCCATGCACACATTCGCATTAGGGACATGTTTGGTAATAAGCAAGCTCATGTGTCATGGTTAGCCCTGAGACGCTTCCTCTGGAGATCAGCAGAGAGCCATGATGATGTGTGTTAATGCTGAGGAAGAGGCGGTGACATGCGGAGAAACCCTCCCACTGAGTGTCATGGGGATAGAGTTGGTGGTTGCAGTGATGGTGGGATGAAGTGGTATTAGCTTTGAAAGTATTTGCTGTGATCCTGCCACGGCTGTTACATAACTCCTTCACAATAATGACAGAGTTCTAAAAAGAAAGCTTATTTTATAGACAGGGTGAGTGTATTTGACATTTTTCAGCCTAAAACAAATCGCTTCATTGACTGTGGAAATAGCTTCTTTCAGCAACTTTTTTATGTCTTGTGCTCTGCCTGTTCAAACAGCATATGACTGATGGTAGCTGCCGCAGCCGTTATTCTGTTGTCGGTTTTCCTGCCAAGATTTGGCTGAGAGTAAACGAAACATGCTGCGGTGGGGAGTGGTAGCTGTACATTGTTACTTTTGATCTAAGAAGTAAAGATGGATCTCTCTCCCTGCCAGTCCCCGTAGCACTCATGTTCTTGTGTTTACATTTATTCTCCTCTGCTATCTCTCCTTCTCACCACCATTCGACTTGCTAATAAATTGTAGATAATTTGTCTAATGATACTGTAGGTTTTTGACAGTTCTTACAGTAGAGCTGCAACAATTAGTAAATTAATCAATTAGTTGGTTGACAGAAAATTGATCAGCAAATATTTTGATAATAGCGGGTTTTAAACTGTCATTCAAAACAGATAGCATTTTAAATTTATTTATATATTTTATATATATTTTTCCTTATTTTTATCTAGGGTTGCACAAGATTCAGTTAATAATATTAGATTCATGGCTCTAAGTAGCTAAATGGGGTGGAGAGTTGACTGAGCCTACTGTTGTGATTTAGAGTAGGTTGAATAGACAATCTCAGGCCACATGCCAGCGTGTGGCGTCTTGGATCTGACATTCTCCCCCCTCGCAGAGAGGAGGACTGATATACACACACATTAAAAAATACACATTCCACATATTTTATCATTTTCTGTCACAGTCACAAGTAAAACTACGTCAAATCTGACGCCACTTGCATCAGCCCACTTACCCATGAGCAATGGTGCCGTAAACAAGAGAACAGTAAATTATTAAGGAGGAACTGCAGAGTTTTGCTCCTCGCAGATTCAGGTTTAGAGCTGTTGTGCCAATTACAAAGAACATAAATCAAGACATTTTCTAAATAAAGACTAAATTTGGTACGGACTATTATGATATGAAGCATTAGAAAAATATGATCTTTAGTCTTTTATGGTTTGATTGATATATTGAAAATAAATTGCATCCATATGAAGAGTGGTTTCATCTGTTGCTGGAGATCAATATTACTGTATAAGTTTGAAATTAAATGAACAGCTATTCAAGCAAAGATGGTGATGCATTGCATTTGTTACTCTACATTAGGAGATGTGCTTTGTAAATCCAACTTGGGCAGTGTCAGGGGAAGGAGGACGGTTCATTAGCAGTGTGAAAGAGCAAACGCTGCAGCCCAAGGTCTAGTGTTTGCTGCTCGTGAAGATAAAAGCATGTCAATTACAGGGTCAGAGGCCACTGAATGCTCATTAAAAATGCCTTCAAAACCAGACCCGACGATCTAACATCCTCTCCCTTCTCTGCCGGTTTCTCTGCTACAACCTTGTATCCTCTTACAGAGGCATTAGTTATGTCTTGAGTGACTCTATCAAGCTTGCACAAGCTCATGTCAGCATTAGCTGAGGGTTACATCGGCCACAAAAGCTCACTTTCTTTTTGCATCTTTTCTGCCGTCTCCTCTAACCCCCTTCCTTCCACTGCTTCCTTCCCCCACAATCCCTCTCTTTGACTACTATTTAGAGTAGGCCCCGGGGATAGAAGAAGCCTCACAGAGTGTGTGTGTGTGTGTGTGTGTGCGTGTGTGCGTGCGCACAGTTGTGTACTGTGAAAGCAGAGCCGACATTCTACCACAGCAATTCATACATGCTCTTAGACGGTTGGTTGGCCAAAGTGAGGGAGTGAGCGGGGGCACTTTGATTCAGGCCTTTGTGTAGTGAAGGCGAAGCGTCCCTTGTTTCTGACTGACAGTGACGGTGATTAGTCATGAACACACACCACAGCCCAAGAGCAGGTTTGACATTAACATTTAGCTCAATAACCAACACTGCAACTCCTTAATTTTAATCTGCATAATGAATCACTGCCACCCTGTGCACAATTTTTTTTTTAAATATGATTCAGAAATTTGCTATTTTCCTGTGAGCAGTTCTTTAAAGTAACCTGCTGTATTCAAATTAGGCATGGTTAGTATATGTGAACCCCCGTACACATACGCAGAGTAGTAGATTGTACTTGATGCACAAACGGGGTCAAAGTACGAGTTTTCTGTTAAAATATGCTGATGACCTGATTATTCAAGAACGGCATGTTTGTGTCTAGACAGTCAGAAAAGCTCAGATCCCCCAGTGGAGCTGGATGCCTTCCAGTTATTGACAGTATTGGCCTAAACACTGTAGTGTTCCTGGAATACATATAAACATTTGAGCGCACACACATTTTGTTTATATCCCAGTGTGGGTATTAGGAAGGGATGATGCCTAGGAGGATGATCTCACCTCGCAGAGCTGTCTCGCCCATCATTAGTTCATTGCTTTAGGCCTATTAAGTGTAATAATGATGACAACAACAACAGGACTAAACTACGCAGCATTTGCCTGGAAGTAAACTGTACAAAATGTCTTACATACAGAATCCTTGTAATGATAAAATATAAAAACAAGTTACATTATATGAAATAAAATAAAAAAACTTATACAAATAATGTTTTTCAAATAACACACAAAAGTATGATAATCAAAACTAGAAACTATAAAGGTTGTTGCATTACAAGTCTATGAAAGTGCATGTAAGATAATAGATCACATCCAGCTGATGTTCAAACATGATCAGACGATGCATATGACTAATGAATTATCATACAAAGAATGTAAATGTGTCCGTGCGTGTGTGTGCGTGCGCGCGAAGGCTGAGGATGATCCTGCTCTCTAACCACTGCCTCTGGTTTTTGTGTGACTTTATTCGTGTGGGTTTCTTTTGTCCTCAGTTACTGTGTAGCTCATCATTGAGGCTTGCAGGGAATTTGGAGTGGGATGCTGCTTGGAAGCTCCAACCACATGACTTGGACACACTGTGAAGGGCAATAAACACATTTTTGCAAAGTCAACTACATTCAGAAGTTTACAGTAACAAAACTGCCAGACCTAGAGGATGCCAGCGCCACCCTCCCACTGTACTTCAACACAAATCTGTTCTATCTCCAGCTATTGTTTTTAGCTGAATACTGAGGATAGCAACCCCGGCCTGTTGAGTTAGTTTTCTGTGTTCATGTGTGTGTTGCTCATGCCACAGCAGGTCAGGACAGCTGATTAGTCTGAGCTAGTTTAACCAGAAATTCTCTGTAGCTTAAACACTTTTATGCTCTAAACATTTCACACAGCGCAGGGTGCCTAAAATCAAACATGTTTTGAATTGAACCTAATGTAGCTGACATAGCCATCTGTCTTGAATCTGCTGCTGGAAATATGCACTGGCTCACAGACCATTATGTCCCAGGTCATTGAATAGATTTAGTCCCTTATGGGTTGAAAATGCTTATTTGTGTATCACAGCCTGAGTTGTGGCCTTGGCAGGACAAAAGATGGCGTTAGAGAGGATATCCCAGAGCCAACCTGGGTTTTTGGAGTAAAGCCCAAGTGTTAAGACAGTTGGATGGAGGGTGAATTTTACCAAGGAAGTGATGACCTTAATGCCACAGCCACACTTTATTATTCATTCATATCAGATTGGTAGACTACAGGTGAAATGCAGGGAGGATTGTATTGTCTGGATGAAAAAGCTGTAATGTAACGTAATCCCCATTGAGTAATGTAAAACCACCTGCAGCAGCTATAGTTGTGCCCATTAACCAGCAAAACATTGTATCTCTAGTTGCTTTAGTGAAGCTGCTTATTTATTAATGGTGAAAACTTGCCACAAGTTATGCTAAATTGTTCCACACAACTCTATGGTCCAAATGTGTGTAATTGTACTAACATGAAGCAGGGCAAATAAAAAAGGATAATTTCTCTGCAAATTCATCCACGGATAGGTAGAAAGAAATTATTATTGAGGAATAAAACTTGCTGATTTAACTGTAGCCAGTTCTTAGAAAACATGGTTCAGGTTTTACAGTGTTTAGTAACATTACCACATTAAGCAATCATTTTACTGCCTCAAAATAGGCTTATTTATAAGTATCACAAAATGTGTGCCCTTTGTAGCAACAGCCCAGTCAGACATTTTCGGAGTGAATAACTATCTTCAATCTAATTAGGCTTAATAAAAACCTGTAATAGCATTAGTGGGGTGGTGTTTCAATTGGGAGTGACGCAGTAATTAGGGATGAAATTCATGATAATATAAAGCTGCTGCATCGAAGATTACTGTGCAATGAAGAGAGAATTATGTGTCACTGCAAAGCCTTTACGTATGGGAAAATACTCATTGTAGCTTATAATTGAGTTCAGATTTCTTCATGGTGGACAGAACAGTGAAGCCCAAGTGTTTAGTAAGTAGTGGTAAGAAAAATATGGAAAATTTAAAAACAGGGTCTCTGGATAATTTCGTCTGCTGAAATAGTGAAAGTGTCTTGATGCAGCTTGGAGCTGCCTCACCTTCAGTTTCTGTGGAGAGTGGATGAAAAAGCGTGTTCCTGCCCTGGTTTCTAGCCTGTTTATGCTCACCGCTGACTGATGGGTCTAGTGACGCAGGGCCGGCTGAATGAGCTATAGAGCCAGATAGAGAAATGCAATCTCACAGCTGTCTGGAGACTTGCGAGAGAGAGAGAGAGAAATGTTCCTCTGGCAGTGGGCGTGCAATCAGGATTTATCACTCTCTCTAAACCCACACACACACACACACACACACACCACTAATGTAGGGTACTACTGAAGAGGAGCAATGAAATGAACAGCCTAGCCAGATGCTTTAGTCTACTGTGGGAAGCAGAACGCCAGAGTCTGAAAAGATAAAGGAGGGAATGGTGATTTGACACAGTCTAATTTCCTGGTTCACTGCGTGGTCGAGTTAGGTCACAGTGTTGATAGCTATAACAGGTCTTAGTCAAACAGTAGTGTGCTTTTATTAGACATTTTGGAGGATCAAGTGGGTGGAGTTTGATGCATAAAAACTTGGAAACCTTTATTAATTTGGCACAAAAACAACATCTGGTGCTATGTAGCAGTTTGTTCCACGCGCTGTGTACTGAAACACAAACTAACAGCCACTGTTTGACCTGGTCTGGGCTGTAGGAGTATGTGAGGCAAAGAGTGACTCTCTGTAAGAGGGCAGATGATTAACTAAAGGTTGTTCAGAAGAAAACTGTGGGACTCAAACAAATCTTTTACTTTCTATCTTACCCCCACCCCACTCCTCACTCCAACCAGTGCTCACCCTGTCTCTCTCCTAAAAGCTGCGATTGGTTGTAAGATATTTAAACCAACTGTCCACATTTTGTAGCCTCACTGGCATTTAAAAACCTCTTGTGACCGACGGGTGCGGCATTAGTCACTTCTCGCAGCCACCCGTCGCCTCCCTCTCGGCCTCTTCGGTCGTTTTTGGTGGCGGCCTGTTGCACTGGTTGCGCCTATCTGCTCTTATGTGTTGTTTGGGATGCATGGCTATTTTTTTTTTTTCCCAGTGTCTCTCTCTCACTCTCTCCCCCTCTGGCCCTGCTCAGCTGCTCCAGCCATCTGTGCAAAGGCAAACAGAGAACAGAGGGATGGAAGGAGAGCAGGAGCTGTGGGGGAGGAAAGAAATCGAGGAGGAGAAAATGGTCAGGAAAAAGAGAGGACCAGTGGAAAATGAAAGAAGGCTTTTTGACATGTGAGATTTAGTTTAGAGGATGAGTAAAGGATCAGCGAAGAGGGAAAGAAAGACGAGGAAGAGTGTGCGGGAATTGTTTCCAGGAAGCTAGCGGCATAAAGATGATGTCTGTTCTCTTCTAGACATAGGGCAGTGAGTGTATTCTTACAAGTTTAGGTCAGTGGAAACTGGGATGACTAGTGATGTCTGGATTTTACAGTTCGACCAGCAATCATCAGCCAGTAGTGAGCTCATTTTACGTCTTGTTTTTCCCTCTCTGTCTCTCTCTTCCCTTCTCCCTCTCTCTCCCTCTCTCTCCCACCTTCTCTTGTTGTTCCCATGCTCCACAGGCCAAGCCTCTTCCTCTGGGCCGGCCTCTGCGTTGCCTCAGAGTTTGTCTCACCACTAAGCCTCCTGCACAGCCGGTTCCTTGCTCTGTTTGTAAACTTTGACAGGGCAGTTTCCTGCTACACCCCCCTACTTCCCTTTCTACTTCTCTCAAACCTGGGAAAAAAAAGATCCTTTTCCCCTCATCCTTTATTTTGAAAGTCACTGGAGAATCGGAATAAGGGACAGTTGTGATGCAGATAATGTATGACAGTGTATTACAGATGGTTGCCCTTTATCAGGCTTCATATGCTTCACGTCCCCATTTCTTGTCCTCAGTTGCTCATGTCTCTGACTGCTCTGTTTATGACCCATGAGTCAAACTGTCTCCCTGTCTTTGGGTTAACTGTTCATGCCTTGACCCACTTAGCAAATACATCCAAGCCTGTTTCCCACCTCTCCTTAATTTCCTTTTTACAACTATTTAACTCTAATAGTTGGAAGTTGTGTGTGTTAACATTATTACAGGTGGCATATACAATCCAGTTGTGTGTATGTGTGTGTATAGTTTGCGTGCTAAAGCTTTTTGCACTCCCTTAAGTGTTCTGTCGCGGAAACCTAGTCTTCCACACTAGTGACTCCAATGCCATTTTGTACCAAGGAAAAAAAGAAGCCAACCCGTAGCAGTTCCACTAGCCAAGTGTGTCACTGAGCTTTGTAGTGTCACAGAGGGGACCATTTGCCACTGCACTGCAGTTGGCATTGAAATTAATGAAGGCTATTTGTAGAATATGTTGTTCCTCAAGTAGACATGTTGTCTTCCACTGCCCCTCCTTCTGTGGCCCCTGAGACCTCACACACACTGAACTGATCATAAAATGTGCTGGTCTAATTGTTTATCCTGAGGTTTCTCTCCGAGCATGACTTATGAGGCTGTGATCTATTTTCTTTTTATGGGTGCCTGTTCTATGTCTTTCTCTATGTATTTTACTGTCCTATATACGCTTCACTCCCCCCTGGGTCTATTATTGTGTCTGCTAACTCTTGGATGCTTGTCTAATTTTTTTTTCCATCCATGATGCTGAAGCTGAAAGAAGATAGAAGCCCCTGGTTTATCTGATTCCTAGGGCTAACAACATTCCTGGTGCTCTGTCTACTGATAGCAGAGGCAGCAAACTGCTTTTCATGCCTGGTCTTGCTGTTGACTAACTGTGTTCCACTGTATATTATCCTGTGTCTCTCCAGACCAGAGCTTGCTGTCTCCAGAAAGCCTGTAGACCTGTGGCCATCCTGCGAGATTTAAGTCAATCAGCCCTGCCCTGCAGAGACGGATCACTACCATTCTAGGGGAGATGAAGCCGGATGGGGTTGCCACGGCAGCGCTGGAGCCAATGGAAGCATTGGAATCCAATCCAGAAAATGAGGCAACACCAGCCGTGGAACAGGACCCCAACCAGGCAGCCAGTCCGGCGGGAGAGGAGATGCCACAGCAGCCTGTAGGAGAGACGGGCCAGGTGGAACCCGAACCAGAACAGGCCAAGGAAACCCCAGCTGCCAAGACCAGCAGCAAGAGTTCAGGAGACTCCAAAGCCAAGACTACCAACAAGGCCACAGCCAAGACAAAACCTACCACAGCTAACCCAACGAAGACCACATCTGGCTCACGGCCCAACACTTCTCAGAGCCGCCTCTCAAATGGCGTGTCTAAGCCTCAGACCAATGGAGTGGCTAAGAAATCCACACCTGCTCTGGACAAAAAGAGCACCCCGACCTCAGCTTCCTCCAAAAAACCAACAGGAACTGCTGGAGCCCCAGCTTCCAAGAGCAAAGTGGGTGAGAAGAAAGCTACAGGGGCTGCCCCCGCCACCAATGGTGCAAAATCAACGACCGGACCAACAGCAGCCAAGAGGACGCCATCCACAACTGCTAATGGTGTCAAAACCAGCACCACTGCAGCTGCTAAAAAGCCCCCAGGTTAGTGAAAATGTCAGCACAGGACAAAAAGTTGAGATGAGTGCAAAAGTATAATTCAGAATGTAGGCCATTTGTGACAAACACATCCACAGTAAGTGTAGGATAAACTCTAATGAGGTATGTTCATTGTAATGTGATGACATGCACATAAGATATATTCAGCACACATATTAGACATGCCCCAGTGGCTGCTGCTGATCTAGAAAATGCATATGCCCTATATCCTTATGACATACTGTGTGAAAGAAATATATCTGACCTTTATCTGTGGTACAGTATATAGCAAATAGTATATACTGTAATACTGTACTAGATGACACTGTTCTTTTTATACACATATTTATTAACTTTTTTCTCCTCTCCTCTCCTCTCCTCTCCTCTCCTCTCCTCTCCTCTCCTCTCCTCTCCTCTCCTCCAGCTCCCAAACCTGCCGCTGCAACTCCCACAAAGCCCAGCTCGACTGCCTCACCTAAGCCTGATAAGCCCCCTGTTTCCAAGACAACCAGGTAGGTGTGACATTTGTGTAGAGCTGAGGCCTCGCCTATGCTATCTATGTCTGAAATAGTTTTTCTGCACGTCTGTAGATAGCACAGGCTATAACTGGTCCTCTTCTCAGACATACTCCAAGAAAATATGTTTCTAACTTTCCTCCTTTTATTAAAATCCTTTTTCTGTGATTTGCCAGCAAATCAGCACATTTACTGCGGTGAATCCAAATAACTTACCAAATAGATAGGAATTGCTGGGAATGAGTTCAGCGTTATAAATCTTCTCAGTGCCAAGTAAGAGGCAGTTGGTTCAAAAGGCTTCGCTTGGCTACAGGTTCAAAGAAGACCCTGTTTAAGAAAAAACACCCTGGAGGAATGAGGGACAATGATCCCCCACATAGAGGCTTGGAGGGGCTGGGCATAAGTAGGCCAGCAACCAGCCAATGTCAGAACAAGCCTTAGAGGAATGCCTCACAGGGCTTCACCAGAGCAAGCATTATACAGCATTATTAATAAAACAAGTTTTAGGAAGGAGGAGGGGCAATTGGAAGAATTAAATGAGAGCAGGAATATGATCTCAATGCTTTGTTTCTTCAGAGTGGTGTACGGAAACGAAGACAAGCACTCAGAGTGTCTGTTTGTGTGCAATCAGGTCAGCATGTGTTCCTCACCTGAGTCACACTGGGAGCATGGTGTTGGGTCCTGAGGTGACTGGGTAATATACAGAGAGAGGAGGCTGAAGGAGGCCTTTGTCTGAGACAGTGAGGATCGTGATCCGATAGAGCCTTTGGCAATATCACTGTTCTTTCAGTATAATCTTATCCATTTGCCTCTTCCTGGTTGTTTATTTGTTTGAGGAATCGCCTCTTTCTTCCTTAATGTTTTGCCTCCATGGTGTATGGTATGATGTGTTATGTCACCATGTTGGTATGTCTGTATGTAGACACATTGTTCAGGCAGAAACATTTGCATCAAACAGATTGGACCATTTCTTGCAAACAGTGGGCAATCCTAGGAAGATGCTTTAAAAGACATTTTGGAAAATAGAAACCAGGGGGAAGCAGCCAGCCTGGCTCTGTGCAGAGGTAAAAAAAACCCACCTAACAGCACCTCTAAAGCTCAGCGCTGTATCTTGTTTGTTTAATCTGTAAAGATGAAATGTTAAAAGAAGAATTCGAACAGGATACAGCGTGTGTAGGGATCTTAGTGAGCTTCAGATTTGCTGGTGGATTTTTTTTACCTTTTGGACAGCTCCAGGCTAGCTGTTTAGCCCTGTTTGCAGTCTCTATGCTAAGCTACATTAGCAGTCTGTTGGTGGTAGCTTCATACTTACACACGAGAGTGGTATCAATATCACCATAATCGTATTTCCCAAAATGTCAAAGTTTTCCTTTAAGTGGATATAAAGCACATACTATAATAAAAATGAAGGTTTCCACAGTTTCTCTGTTGCAAATCTCATATTAAGAGATGAACTTTCAGTCAAGTACCCTCTCTTGAGCATGGGGAACACCCAGTGCTCCTACAGTTGTATTTGTTGGAAAAGGCTCTGCTATTGTTGTTAACCAGATCTATACAAGAGATTAGGCTGGGAGCACAGAATCCATCCACAGTAGAGCTAGGCTGATGTTTGTTAGCTCATGGCAGATATATCAGTGTCAGTGTCAGTACATATAAGAGGTCATTCATAAACAGTGTCTCCATTACATCATTTGTCCACCCAAGAGCTCTGATAAGTCCAAACCAAATTATGTTGATTTGTTTTAACCAGATTCTTTTAACTCTCAAATATCAAAATTTGTATTGGCCTCAACAATCCAGTATCGGCCGGGCTCCCGTTCACAGGAGGAGAGAGAGGAAGGAGAAGATGTCAATAGATTTTGCAAGTGTGTTTCCTCCACCTGAGAGCAAGGTGTTTTAGATCCCCACCA
>NW_019525116.1:1917467-1942938 GCF_002814215.2 Seriola lalandi dorsalis
CCCAACCCCCACCCCCCCTCTACACTCCACGTGCCACTGGTAGCAGTTGGACTGTAGAGATTACACGAAGATTACAGCTTTATACAATGGTTAATGTGCAAACATCTCATTAAAAAGTATTACACATGGGCATACCGTTAATCACCACTGCAGAACAGAACGCTCATTGTGTGACCTTTATGAACTGTCATGGTGATTTCATTCATAGAGATTGACAACCTTCACAGCTTCCTCACGTTCACCCAGTTTTCTTTGGGACATCAATTCCCACCCCCTCTTTACTCATAAAATACCTCGCAAAGAAAATCAAACACAAATGAAAAGTATCAGAGTTAAGTTCACGGGTCCACAGTTTTAACTAAAGTACTTATAGGCAAGCCTCGCCACTCAGCAGCCATCTTGGCAACACCCTCAGGCAGTTATTTCGGGCAAGCTGACCAGGCCCCTTTTTAAGGAATGGGGAGAGAGCCAGAACTTCACTCTCAATGGTCACTGGGACATAAAAACTGCATGAGATGATGTCTTTAAAAGTACACTTAGCTTTTTAATGCACAAATTCAAAATGTGCATATAAACAAGTGGAGGGAGACACACATATTGTCTGTGTGTCAACATTGATGATGTGCTGTGAACACCACCGGTTTGTTTGCTAAATAGCAGTTTTGAGTACAAACATTTTCAATGAAAAGACCAATGAGCTAAGTAGGTAACATGGTCGAATTTATCAAGAGACTGAGCTGAAATCTAGCCGAGGCTATTATTGTAATCAGGTTAAGCTCAGAGTTTTAGTGTGTATCTAAGTAATCTTTGTGAGTGTATGAGTCAGTGAAATGTGTTACCGACAGTGGATGTGTAACCCAGAGAAAGATTTTGCCGCAGTAGACCTACATACGAATCCCCATGAGAGAGGTATAACCATTACTGACGATAGGCTCGTCTGACAGCACCGTGTACCCTTATAGGCATACTTCGTTAAGTGTGTGCGTGCACATCAGCGTCTGTATATGCAATGTGCTTTGACAAGGCCATAAATTTCTACTTTAATTAGATTTTGCCCTTTTCCTACCTCACTCAATCCTTAATTCAGGCCTGCTATCAGCAGAGTGGTGGAGAGCTCGACAGACCCATTCATTGCAACACTAGACACCCCCTGCTTCTCCTGTTGTTGTCACATACACACACACACACACACACCCCCACCCTCAGTGGGTCTATCAATCTACTCAGTGTTTCTCTATGGCTCAATTGATTTAATTCCATCTGTAGCAGGTTCCACTTCTCAGAAAAATAAAAGTGCAGAGCCAATGGAGGTTCACTAAGTGACATCAATCTAATTTAAGGCCACTCGCAAGTGTTTTGTTCTTCTCTTCAGCCAGATGTTTTAGCAAAATTAGATTAGGTCCTTTAGTTGTTGCGTCTTACAGCTCATTCTTTGTCTGGCTGTTTCTGTGACAGTCTGCTCAGCCAACCTTTTTTGAAAGCAGACTTATGACTCGTCTGAAAGCTCACGTACATAAATAACTCTTCCGTTGTACACTTCAAGTTGAAAGAGAAATATCACAGATTGTCACAGCATTTCACTACCTAAGAAAACAGGCTCCCTTCACACTGCACTTTATGTGTCTACAAAAACAGCAACGGGTCAGTGAGTTTGTAGAAGCTGAGTTGATGGTTATAAGTTGTTTATGCACCACAGTGTGTATATACTGTGTCCACTTTAAATGTGTTTTTTCACGGGTGTGTGTTTGTTTTGCTTGCTATGGCACTCCTGTGTGTGTGTGTGCGTGTGTATGTGTGTGCACCTGCTGTTTGAAGCTGATTGCCCGCAGCACGCCGCCTGTGACAGGAAACATTTGAGCCTGATAAGTGTGCAAATGGAGAAAGTAGCAATCATTATGGGTTCTTTGAACATCATGTCTATGCATGCTGCAATGTATGCTAACTGATTATGTGTCAGGTTGTTTGCATGAATATGTACCAGTTTTCTTGGGCAACTGCAAAGATGATTCGTGTCCAGTTTTGCATGGATAATTGGAGACCAGTATGCCTGCAGCGTGCAACCTGCCCAACATGACTGTCGAGCAAACTGTGCATATTCTATATAGGTGGTTCAGTGTATGCACACATTATACGTGCTGTTCCTGGACGCCTGCATAGTAGGAGCAGCATGTAATTAGAATGCAGAGCATGTGTTCATTTGCCGATATATTACTCTGTATGATGTGGACGTAAAGGGGGAAGGGAAGCATACATAGCTTGCTGGACACGTGATACATGCACACGTGCCGCCCTGCTGTCTGCGGATGCAGCAGAGTTTAAGTAAAACAAAAATGGTGGCGGTGGACTATGGAAGCTACATGGCTGAATAAATCATGTGTCCCCGCTGAGCTCCCATCACTGCTGCCAGAGATACATAGAGAGTGTGGGCTGCGAGTTGCCTGCACGCTGCGTGTGTGTGTGAATGTGTGTGAGGCAGAGGTGGAGAGAAGGCGGCGAGGACCAGAGGGTATCTCTGCGTGAAACAGGGGGAAATATTGCACTTTTGTAGATCAGAGGACAGAGCAAGGGTATTCAGTCCTTTTTGTACAAATTCACAAGAGAAAATGAGACGAGTTCAGTGATCAGGTGGTTTTCTATTTTTCTGCCATCCACTCAGCCTTTCATGTTCCCACATTAGTCATGCTGTTTTCCTCATTGATGGTCCCTAAGGGATGATAAATTTTTACTGCAGTGGATTGAATGCAACCCTCTTCATGATCTAACAAATTACTGCTGATGTAATGGTCCAGCACTGGTGTGTGTGGTGAGCAGTAGCCAGGGTCCTTGCCCCGGATACTGTTCAGCTGTCCAGCATGAAGCAGACGACATGTTGCGCAGGCTGTAAATCTTCTGTTCTGCCATGGGTGTGGCCGACAACTCTGTGATGCAGTCTTCTGCTGCCATGATTTTTTACGGGTGAAGCCGCCGAGCCAATTACCAAATGGATTTAGTGGGAATGAGTCTGAGGGAGGGAAGGAGAGAAGGACAGAGGGAGGCGTTTATGTCTGAGTGTGAGACAAAGGTTTGAGTGTGTAAAGGGTGTGTTTGTGGGTGTGTTCACTCCTGCTGCAGACATGTGGCGGATGTGATAGATATTGGGGAAAATGCTTTGTGGAAATAGTGTTTTTCTCTCTATCACAACAACATATTTACTTCTCAGTTTTCAAACCTAACAATGATATTTATTTTCATGATATTGAGTTTCCCTAAGTTCTCAATGCCTACTTCTCTAACTGATTTAGTTCATCAGTTGTACTTCCTTTGTGACTAATGTAGATGTAATATGGATAATTATTGGATCATCATTATTATATCCTCAGTATTTTATACAGTCTATGGAGATGGCTCTGCTGATACTAAAGCCTTATTTTCTGTTTTGTTCTGTCACACAGACAAACAGTTGAGAGAATGTTACAAATTTAAAAAAGCCTAAGAAGATCCGTGGGCTTTTAACATTTTTATTAAAACTAAACTCTGTTAGATTTATTATTAAGTTTGGTTTTATACATTTTCCTTTTGTAGAGGAGTTGCACAAATAATAGATAGAGCATCTCACCTAACATTGGATATGGTGGACACTCAATCGCCACTCCTGCAGCGATTATTTAGTTTGAATTTTATCTACATGTAAAACATAGAGCCTCAGGGTCCACACTTCCTGCTTTGCTGCAGCTTCAGAGCAGTGTGACAGGCAGGCAGATAGCACTGTGACTTAAGGCTACCGCAGTGACTTCCAACTAGTCTCCATACAGATACCTTGAGAAAGGAAGGAACTGCAGTTGTGATTACATTAAGAGAGGAGAGTCCCGATCAGGTTCATTTTACAGTAAAATTCCCACAGTGCCCTCAGTCACATGACTGTGTCCTCCCTGAAGTGGCTGAGGCCACTTTTACCAAGGATAGAGATCCTGCCTCCACATTTCTGCTGCTTAATTAACACAAGATCATCTTTAATTTGCTGCTTGTCTCGAGAAGAGGGAGGTCCTTCTACCATAGCTTGTTGCCTTTGCTGCAGGCAAGATGTCTGCCTGCATGCTTGCTTAGCTCCTGCTTACTCATTTGCCCCCTTCATGGTGCATCTTATTATTTAAATCATAGCCTAACTCTTGTTGTATCTGAACAAAGCAGCACCAGCAGGCAACCTCGTTTTTACACACATTAATCCTTTCTCCGCTGCAATGATTGAGGAAATGTGTAGCTGCACTAAAACCAAGACGAACTATTTTGCTGTGTGCATCAGCGCGCCTGCAGTGACTAACTGTCAGTCATCGGATTTTTCAGCTCAAGTGCATTTCTGGGCCTTCTGGTTAACATTTGCGTTAACCCCAATTTATAGTGTTGTTTCTCTCAGCATGGCCTTTGGTGAAATATGAACAATGACCACGTTCTATTTTCCCTCTGACACAAGCTGCTCATTGAGTTAAATCTGGCACAAAGTGGCTTCATTTAAAGACAGCAATAACACTTTTAGTCTTCTCTGTCATTCAGCTGACAGTGAGCTTGATTACAGAATGAATGGAAGCTTAAAATAATTCAAGCATCAATGCGTTATTGTTTTCAGACATTGTCACCATGTTAAACAACATCTAATCTCAGAACACACAAGATCTCATTTTACTGTGGCCTGGTGTCATAAATACAATAATAGTTTTTCAGCTGTGCAGATTGCCTTCTTTGATAACACACTGATATAAGATAATGTGTAATCGGATGAATATTATCTGCCTCCTCTCTCTCTCTCTCTCTCTCGCTCTTGCTCTCTCGCCTCTTTCTTTCTCAGTGGCCTGGTTATTTTCCAGTGCTCTTAAAAGTACTCCTGCCTTTTTGGATTATCCATATTCCTTTTATCAGACAGATTATTGTGAACACTGTGTCTGAATATCCCTTCAGCATACTTCATCTCCACTGCCAGTCTCTGTATCCTTTAATTCTCCCCATTCTCCTCTGTCTGTAATTCTATTCTTATCTTTTCCTCTCTAATTCAGGCATCACAGAACTTATTCTCATTTCACCTTTTAACTTCTTGTTCACAAATTTAGTCTTAAAATCTTAACATCTCACTCACTGTTTCCCAATTTAAGATCAGGAGATAGAGCTTTGTGGTAGAGCAGCGTTATACAGAGGACATTTTAGATGGAATTTTTTTTTTGCTCAGACTAGACTAAACTTTCCTCAGCCAGCTCTGCAGTTCAGGCAAGGATTCGATGCAACGTTGTCTCACATTTTATCACTCTGCCAGCTGATAATCATTTTCATCTCTGTGTCTTTTAAACTGTCTCTATAACAAAATTGTAAGAGGGCCTTGTTTTGCCACGAGAACATTAGCGCATTAACTCGCAAATTTCCTTGTCAGCATTTTCCAGTAAACACAATCTCCTCCAAATGCAGCCAGTCAATGCATCACAGATGAGTCTGTGTGGTTTTGCTTAGCCAGAAGGGTTTCATATTAGCTGAACAGCACAGACATGATCCGGCAATCTCAATATCACTAACACACCTTTCACTACCCCAAAGCCAATTATAAATGATGTGGATCAGCTGTAAAAGCTGGTTTGAACTTTTGACGTGACCACACCCCTATTGTGTTGCCACCCGTTGCTCCCTGGCTTTAATCTTACTTCATGTTACCAAACCGTATTCCATTACATTTGCCAGGCTGCGCATAGCACGCACTACTTCATTGCCCTTACACAATGACTACGCTTCTAACACAGCCCGCGGTTCCAACTGGGGGATTTGGAGAAGTTATTTTTGTTCTCCTTTCAGCATTAAAGATTAACATGGTCTCAGCCATCTTCACTCTCCCTCTACCTCCCGCCCGTTGCCTGTTCTCTTTCTGCCAGTACAAACTCAATTCTTTATTTAGAAACAGGCAGTTAGTGTAGCATGGGCTCAGGAGATTGCACACCACAGCCTTGTCAGGACTACTAGATGTAGGTTACTTCGCTCAGACGTGACATAGAATCCAGCTTTTGGGCCAGGCAGGCCGCCAGAGCAGGCAAGCTGATGCATACTGCCCCAAGTGTCATTCCCTTGTGAGTACAGGATGCAGACTGGGGTTGGGACGCCTCTTTGCGGTCCCTTGTGACTCACCTTCCAAACTGCATCGCTTCATAGGCCCTCAGGGGAGTTTGTCATGGGTCTGTGGAAGAGTGAGCTGGGCCTGGGCCTGTGACTAGTGTTTCAGATGCTAATACACTAAGAGCCAGTTCATAATAGACAAGAACTTGTTTGTACGACATGTTGTCAAACTGTATCTGAAGGCAAAAGTGATTAAGCTGTTCCGAACAGCTGTGCTGGAAGGCAGGGTTTCATAGAGAGAGGGGCAAGACGCAATAATTGTTTAAACATGGGAGTAACGGTGCTTATCATGAAATGCTATTTGTTAAAAGTCTGCTATAATGAGAGGTGTGCGTCTGCCTTCCTGTCTTTGAGAGGACTGATGCCACATCTGTGAAAGGTTTTTTAGGTCAGGGCCTTGCCTGCTGGTGCACCCATTAAGAATGGTCTGTTCTGTCTTTATGAAGTGGAAAGCCTTGATGTCCTTGTATTGTTTTAGTCCTGTAAGCTTTGCAAACAGCCCTGCAGGTGTTTGTGCTGTTTCTTCTGGCATTAAGTAACGAGTGAGACGTCACAGTCTTGCTCCCTGTCACAATCCCTCAGAAACACTTGCAGCACAGAGTTGACCAGCACATGGTTGGGGTGAGACCTGATGTTTCCCCCTAGCTGTAAGTGACTTGACAACTCAAACGCTTGAGTCACCTTAAATTAATCTTCATCCTTTAGGTTTTGTAAATAGGGAAATCACCATCTTATTGAGCTCACTTAAGTCTGTCTGTCTCACGAGGGACCAGCAGAGAGAGAATCATGAGTTAAAATGAACATTTGCACATTTTGTCAGCTTTGTTTCTCTGCCCCAGTTCTCTATGAGGTGATATTTCTCTTAACACTGTTCTTTGTCTTGTTTCTTCAGGCCCACTGCCGGCACAGCAGCATCGTCTCGTCCAACCACAGGCTCGACCCGGCCACCCACTGCCAGCACAACCAAGAGCTCCCCAGCTACAGCCAAACCTGCCACCCCTAAAACTTCCACCACTGCCAAGCCTGCTGCCTCCAAACCAACCTCCACTACCCCCTCTGGTGGCAAAGCCCCAACATCACAAACATCCAGGACTTCAACCCCTGTGAAAAAAGGTAAAAAAAAAAGTATATGTATTGTATTTTAAATTTATGGATTATAAAATCTGAAATTTCATCCTTAATTTGAATATATATATATCATGTTGTGTTTTAGTTCCATTAAAACTTTGTTTAACCGTTCCTTGTGCTCTGTTTTCCCCTAGATGTTACCAAACCGGCCACCGCAGCAGCCAAAAAGTCTGCAGATTCTCCCCTTACCCGTGCTGCATCTACAACAAAGTCAACAAAACCTGAGACCCCCAAATCCGCCTCAAAATCAGATGTCACCGCCAAAAAGCCTACTGCTACTAAGGCTGCAGACACAAAGACACCTAAAAGCTCCAAAACACAAGAGAGTAGGCCCACACCTTCCAAGACGCCTGGCTCCAAAACGGCTGCAGGCAAGACCTCCAGCCCCAAGAAAACTGTGGGCAGCAGCACCCCCACTCCAGTGAAACGTGGCCCCAAAACTGCAACAATTGCTGAACCCGAGAAGGAAATTGCTGCAGCTGTAGCTGCTGCGGCAGCCATCGCTACTGCAGCAGCAGTTATTGCCGGACCACAGGAACCAGAACCTCCTGCAGAAGTAGCTGTGGAGCCTGTTGCTGCAGCTCTTGAAGCTGTACCAGAAAAAACTTCAGAGCCCACACCAGAACCAGTCTCAGCACCAGTGTCAGAGTCTGTGCGTGAACCAACACCAGAACCTGTACGTGAACCAACACCAGAACCCGTACGTGAACCAACACCAGAACCCGTACGTGAACCAACACCAGAGCCTGTACGTGAACCAACACCGGAGCCCGAACGTGAACCAACACCGGAGCCCGTACGGGAACCAACACCGGAGCCCGAACGTGAACCAACACCAGAGCCCGTACGGGAACCAACACCTGAGTCCGAACGTGAACCAACACCTGAGCCCGTACGGGAACCAACAACAGAGCCCATACGGGAACCAACACCTGAACCCGAACGTGAACCAACACCAGAACCTGTTCGTGAACCAACACCAGAACCCATACGAGAACTAACACCAGAACCTGTACGGGAACCAAGTCCATACCAAGTACGGGAAATATCTCCAGAACCCCCTGTCGAACCCTTTACTCAGCAGATGTCAGCAGAGCCAGAACTACAAGTCCATGAACCACTCTCCAGTGTTCAGCTGTCAGCCCAGTCGGACCTTTTCAAATTTGAGGAGTCTGCCAACGACTCAGTTCCTTCCCTGGGAACAACTGTCATGTCTCCTCCTTGTTCCCCACCAGGCCCCGTTTCTCCTGTCAGAGAGCCACAGGACGCCTCCTCTCTGCTGGACATGCATGTCCAGTCTGATCCCTGGGACAGGAGCCAGCCCCTGGCCTCGTATGAAATTCCTTCCCAGAGCGCGGTCAGTATGATGAACTTCCAGATAGAAGAGGAAAAGGAGAATAAAGAACACTTTGAGGAACAGGAGACAAGGGAAGAGGAAGAGGAGGAGGAAGAGAAGGAGAACCTCTTTATGCCTACCTCCATGGCTCCACCTGCAGAGGCCTTTAGTATGATGGCTCAACCTCACTCGCCTATGGATGATTTCACCACTAGGGGCCTGATCTCCCCTCATGAAAAGGAGGAGGCAGTGGAAAAGGCTGATGAAGAGATCAATGAGGATGATGATGAAGAGGAGGAGGATGAAGATGAGGAACAGAGGAGACTAGGCCATCAGCCGTCATCCATGATCACCGACATGAGCATGTCTCAGCCCTCTGATGAGTTCCAAGTCCGGTCCTCAGCCTTTGGCGGTTCAGCAGGTTGGCACGGTGACGACCTGCTGTCTGGGATGGACTCTGAGGACGTGAGCAGCTGCACTAGCAGTCGACTGCAGGGAGTGTCTGACCTCAGCAGCACCCAGCACACTGCAATTTTGGAGGGCACCCAGAGCTCAGACGCGCTGGTCGACTCAAGCCTCCGTGGCTCTGAGGGAGATGGTAATCTCATGTGTTCACCCAACGTCGAAACCCTGGCCAACGAGGAGGAGGAGGACGAGGACGAAGAGGATGAGCGGGTGGATGATATGGACCTGAGTTCAGAGAGAGTAGAGGAGCATCACAAGGTGTTCCAGCAGCAGGAACATGATGAGGAGGATGATGAAGATGTAGAGATGCACAGTGAAGGCGTGACAGAGAGCTGTGGGAATGCAGATGAAGATGACTTTAATGAGGAGGAACGTTTAGACAACCTCAATCGCTCTGTTCCTCCACCTTGCATGCCCCCAGCCTCCTCCTGGGGTCAGACCAACCCCTTCTGTGATACCTGGGGTCAACCAGCCTCGCTGCTCTCTGTCTCCTCCCCCAGCCCTCTATCTGACCATGGTGCAGCTGAATCTGAAACACCAACTCTGTCTCCCGCCAAGGCGTGTTTGGACAGCAGTGGCCCTTCCTTTGCTCCTCAGTCAGAGGAAGAGCCCCAGCAGCAGGAGGAGATGAAGGGTTCAGCCAGCGAGGAGGCTCACATCCTGCTTGCTGCCCCAGCTGTAGGCATGTCTCAGTCCAGCACTCTGAGTGGCACCGGTCTGGCTGCCCACAGCAGCAGCGAGACGAGCACACCTGAGGAACTCCGCGATTACGACAGCAGCTCTGGGGTGGAGTCCCGTTCAGACAAGCAACAGACTCCAGTGCCTGCTTCAGTCCAGCCTGACATGGAGCAGGACCTGGGTATCCACTTGGAGAAAGGCGATGGAGAAGAAGAGGAGGCTGAGACACTCCCTGCCGACGAGGTCCTGGGAACCGGACCCCCAACTGCTCCGGCGTCCGCCCCGTCTTCCCCCTCCACCTCGGGAGACGAGGCCAGTGATACAGAGGGTGAGATGCAAATAAACGACCCAGATGCGCCGATGATGATGGGTGAGAGCGCTGGATTTGAAAGCCCCACTCCCACCTGTAATCTGCCCGCTCTTGAGGAGGATGAGGAGGCGGGCGACACACCCGCCGGAGAGGGCGAAGAGGACGGAGGCGGGGCAACCCCTCAGTCAGCCAACTCTGTGGCATCTTACGGCTTCGACTGCACCACATCCAACTCCAACGCCCACTCCATGGCCGAGAGCTGCGGAAAGAGCCCGGGGATCTTCTCCCTGGAGAACGAGGAGCAGCTGCCTGAGGAGGCCAAGGACCCCTCCCTCATCAAGGAGCTGACCCTGCCATCAGCTGCTGCCGCCGCTGCCCAGGCAGAGAACCTCCTGGGTAGACCCGTGGACCTGATGCCTCTGGGCCTCCCAGGAGACATCCAGTCCAGTTTCGATGAGCACCACTACATGCTGGGGGGGAAGGTTGCAGCAGACCACCTTGGGGAAGACGATCCGTTGGAGCCCACTCACCATCTTGTGGCTGAGGAATCTGGAGACACCGGCGACAACCAGCCGCCGTACTACTCGACCATTTGTGATAAGACTGATAGTTTTCTGGCAGGTAATGTATAAGTCCCTCCTATTACCCCCGGAATGCACCTTTTCCCCGCAACCCTCCCCTTTTACCTGTTGTTCGTTTTCTCTCCAGTTGGGTTAGATGGCTTAGAAGAAAAAAAAAAAAAAGGAGAGCAAGATTGTAGGAAAAGATTTTAAAAAAATGAACAAAGGAGATGGGAAAAAAATGACTGTAGCAATTTTTAAATGAAGCCTCCCTCTTTCATACTGTTATGGTCATGGTTATGAGTGTATGGCTTAAACTCCTTTATGTACAGTAGCCACTACCATTTTCTAGTAGAATGTTCTTTTTAAGTAACACTGCATATCCTGTAGCCCCTGATGGGGTATTGACTGATTGGTCCAATGTGACTGAGCTTTTAAACCGAAAAAGAAAAAAAAACAAACAGATGGAATGAAATGGACTCATTGTGTATTTATCCTACTGTTTTTACCGAACAAATGTCAATGATTTTTTTTTTTTTTTGGTTTTGTATTTGCTTATTTGTTTATTTTTGTTTGTTTTGTTCTGTTAAAACCTGGTCCTCCCTACCCTGTGTACACACGCTTCATGTTCAACAGCACCATAGCGATAGTCACATGCTCCTTTTTAAAAGGTTGTGTTCTTGTTTCAAGACTTTTAGCTGTCAAAATAAAGGCTAGATATTAACACGGCTGTTTAGCCCTTACAGATTTGTTGAGGTAGGTATGGGAGTATTAGATTGCAGTTGGTGAAGTTTTTACTGTGTGCTTCAAGAGGTTCTGCGCTCTTTGCATAGGTCGTTAAGGTATATAAAGTGCAGTCACGTACAGTATGTGTTTCAGGCGTTTTGGTTTTAAGTGGCTAAGCTTCAAGCCTCAGTTAGCTGATCATTTGTGTTCCAGAAGAGACTAACAACTAGCCTATTATTTGTGATGAGACCCTGCATTGTCCTACATTGCTATCACAGCTTTACACTCGCTGAAACGTTTTCATAGTGGGCGTTTGGTTTACTATTTCAACAGTATATTGCATGTTTAACTAACAAAAAGACTGTGTACTACCTTGAATTTGAAACAATTCTACACTAGACATGTTCATAAATGAATGGTTCACACTAGGTTATCTTTCAAAATTCCATTAAAACATCATTGCAAGGCATTTTGTTCCTGTTTCTTATTTTCCCTATGGATCCAGCATGCCTGAATTTACTGTCCTCGTGTTTGAATCGCTGTGTATTTGTGTGTTTGCACAACGACTTTCCCATAGCATCTCCTACTTTTCCCCATGGGAATAACTGGTAAACAGGAAGTGATGCAACATTGTACAATGTTGTATCTAAAATGGAATTTTGGTTGGAAATCAAAGAGGTAATCCAAATGGTGTCCCAGTGCCCTACACTCCAGCATGCTTGTGCCTTCATGACGATCTCAGATTCAACACTAGTTGAACATCACATTGAAAACACATGCTTGGTAGGGGAGACTCAGTTAAAGGTGCCCTGTGGAGTTTTCTTGTAAACAAACACAAGTTTATCCTCGAGGTCTAACAGATGGGGTTGAGGTATTTCCCTTCTCCTAAAACATTTGCAAAGACAAATATTTTAAATTCTAAATTGTTTACGTCCATGTTTGCAATTTTGCAGCCTTCTTATTTGTTGGCGCGCTGTCTCCACCAACTGTCAATCAGGAATCCAGCAGCCAACATACTTGTACAAACAAAACAGGGACCCACTTGTAAGGATATTGCTCCATAGCACTTCCAGTGGTGAAAAACTTTACAGGGTACCTTTAACAGAAATCAGACAGGAAGTGCACCACACACCTTACTTTCCTCCTTCAGGATTTGTATGCACAGGTACCTCAAACACTCAAACAAGGTGAAACCTGCTCAGATCTGTCCACATCCTCCTGAATGTTCCCCTCGCACATTCAGCACATAGAAACACAAACATGCACACAGACATACTGGAGCATCTCCTCTCCCTACAAGCCACAAGAATGCATCTGAATGCTGAAGCTCAAGAAGACCAAACACTCTTCTCCCTCTCATGCCTTTTTCCTCTGACCTGCCTGCTCCTGTTCATCAAAACCCCGACATGGAAACACTCAAGACCCCCACCCCCCCCATGTCAAAATCAAAATCACACACACGCCTCTAAACCTGAAACTTCTCTGGTTTGTGATATGGGGCATCATTTCTTGCCTTTTGAAAAATACACAGTTAAAAAATGGCACCCAAAATTAGGTGAATCAGCTGCATAATATTTGTGGCTTGGTGATCATGAATGGCACAAGACAAGATGTAAAGTACACTTTCATATGTCCATTATCAGAGTCAGTTCTGTGTGATGTTTTTGTCAGTTTTATTCCCCATGTGTTCATTTGTCTATTCAAATACCTGTCGTCTGTATCGTACTGTGTATTTATGGCTGCTGTCTTGATAATCAACTTATTCCAAGAGGACAAAGAAACCTATTGTACTGTAGTCCACGCTAGTAAATCAATCACACTAAACTATGGTTATATTAAAGGAAATACAACTTCAGAGAGAAAACAACTTGCAGTAACTACCTTATGATGTGTTCTTCGTTCCTGGTGTGTTGATACAGTATACGGTATTGTACTCCTGTGTCATGGATGTCACTTTATTTTGAGAACCCCTTTCTTTTTGCGTCACACCTTCGCCTTCACCTCTTGTCAGATCTCTCCTGAACCCTCTTCTTCCTGGCCCCATGTTGTTGTTCCACCCGTTCTGTTTGATGCATGCATCTCTAATGGATGCACCAAGTGATCTTGACTGTCTCACAGGAGACGAGAAGAGAGGTGAAGTGGATGGAGACCACAAGCTGCAAACACACTCGCAGGAAGACAACCAGAACCAGAACCACACTACCACTGTCCGTTTAGCCAATGGCCACTACTTGGCATTGGTGCCGGGCAACAGGAGGCCAATTGACCCGAATCTGGCAGCACATTTTGCCAAGATCGCACCCCCTCCTCCTTTGATAGAGACTGGCATGGACAGTCGTGGTGGCGGGGAGCAGTTGAGGAGGCTGGAGCAGCACCAGCAGAAGCTGAGAGAGATGCAGCACCGCCAAGAACAGGAGAGGCAGAAGAGGCAGTGGCTGGAGGAGGAGCGGTTGAGGCTGGAGCAGCAGAAGCAGCTGGAGAAGCAGCGCAGGGAGCTCCTCCAGCTGCAGCTTCAGCAGCAGCAGCAGGAGCACCGCCAACGCAGGCAGGTTCTGCAGTGGCAGCTGGAGCTGGAGCAGCAGTACCGTATGCAGCAGAAACAGATCCAACAGCAGCAGCAGCTGAGGAGGAGCCCCACTGGAGTCATGGTCTCCCCATCCTCAGGGCTCTGCACCATCTACGAAGCCATGGAAACCAGCGACGAGGAGGACGAGGCCAGAGGAGAGCAGAACAGGAACAGACAGGTGGCAGGGAAGAGGGCGTCGTCCTCACAGAGCGCCACTCAGGGTTTCCACCGGCAGCTGCGTCCAGTGCCACCGCAGGACCTGGAGTGGAACAAGAAGGTGGACATGGTGCAGCAGCTCATCAACCAGACCTTGATGCTGTCTGGAGATGGGGGCTGCCCACCTCTGCTCCTCCTCCCTGTTGGGACAGGGGGCACCCTAAGCCCCTTGGAGAGCAGCATGTGGCCCAACATGCTGCCACAGTTCAGCCCTCCTGCTGCTACAGTCACCTCCGTCAGCAGCTACTCCCCAGACAGTCAGGGCAGCTCCCCATCCGGAGACTGGACTGTGGTGGAGGTGGAGACCCAGCACTAAGACCACCAACCAACAGGTTGATCAACCAGTAAATAAACCAATCAAAGGAAATACGCTTATTGGCTTTCTGGTGGAGAATTAGATGAGGAGATTGATCCCTCTCTCATGTCTGTACACTAAATATGAAGCTACTACTAGCAGTTAATTAGCTTAGCTTATTTTAGCTTAGCATAAAGACTGTAAACAGGGGGAGACAGCTAGCCTGGATCTGTGCAAAGGTATCAAAATCCACCTGCCAGCACCTTGTAAAGTTCACTGATTATCAGGTTACATATAGTCTGTGTAATCCATACAAAACCACAGCATAAAAATGAGAAATGCTCATGTCATAGATGGGCTATTTGATCATTTATTAGTCTCCCCATGAAGCACAGATGGTTTTTACATTTCCATTGAAGAAAGAAGATAAAACGTGTTAGTTTGTGATGGTTGGTGGAGCTGGTTTGTCACCTTCAGACTGATCTCAGATAGCTGTTTCCACATTACCAGTCATTATGCTAAGCTAACAACAGTTATGAGAGTGGGATTTATTGGTCTCCCCTAACTCTCCATGAGAAAGCCAATAAGCATATTCCTCAAAATGATGAACTACTCCTTTAATCATTAATATGCAATTCACCAGTGACAGATTTGTATCTGTACTTAAACAAAACATTATCGTAAAACATATCGCACAACGCAGTCTTATCTGAAAGGATAAGAATAGTGATCACTACGTAACGTTTTTAATTCAGTCACAAGTCAGACCGTCATATGACCGCACAAACTTGACTTTCAATTAATTTCAGATCAACATCCTTATTATCAGAACAAGTAGACTGTAGATACACTGTGTCATTGATTACTGTTACCCAGACACGCATACTGTAACCTCACATTAGAGCATGTTTCCGTACCAGAGGCACTTAATAGCACTTAGTGGCACTCCTCAGCTGTCTGACTCTGAAATGCACTGTAGCGTCTGTGTGGGGCAGCGCTCCACTGTTCGTCTCTTTTGTATGTGTCACAACCAGATACTGAGACCAAATGTTGGTCACCCTCTAAAATGAGGACTTGAGCTATGACAAATTGCACTTGTTATTTCTTCTATTTTTCTTTTATTTATTTATTTTATAGTGTGGGCCAGTGTTCATACAGGTAAGTGGCAGTACTGTTAATAGATTTACATGTTTGTGGACTTAGGAATCCTAAATCTTCAAGGTGAAGTGTGTGTGGAATTATTTGAAACAACCCCCATTGTGTGCATATTGTGATAAAGCCTGTGGGAAGATGATGCTGTGATATAACCCCCCCTCCCCTCCTCCTCGCACCCTCACGTCACCCAGTCTCCGGTCAGTAAATGTTACTATGACTTCACTGGACAACCAGGTTTTTATGGACTTAATAGAGCCGTCAGTCATGGAGGAGGAGGAAGAGGAAGAGGAGGGGGGGAGGGGGGGGCGTGTGGGAGAAGAAGGCCCTCCTTGTTCTACTGCAAATGGAGGGAGAACAGAGGGGAGGCTAGCAGGGTGCTGCACTGGTGGGGGTGAGGGTGCCGGTCGAGGTGGGCGGGGGTGTAGCTGTTGTCTTCCCTCTCACATTCCAAAGTTGTAACCTCATTTCCTGGGTCGGCCAGTATTCAGGGAGTCTCCGAGGTTACCGATGATGTCATTGGTGGGAGAGAAAGGAGGATGTCTGAGATGAGACAATGTGCCACTCTGGAAAAAGGCAGCCGGAGGATGGGAGGAGGGGCTGGGGGCGAGGGGATGGGGTGGGATGGGAAGATGGAGGGCAGAGGGGGGTAGTCAAGTACCAAAACTCAGCCCCTTCTTAATATTTACTAATATATATTCATTATAATATAAAACGGTTATGAGTTTCTGCACGCCGTCCATATATATTTTGCTGCGTCTTGTGATTTGTGCAACATATCATTAACATGTTTGATCCTCATCACTGGACGAATCAGGTAATCAGAACATATCAGTTTATCTTATATCAATAACTGTGATTTTAAATGTCTTGTGTGGAGAGAAAAAGCACCTGCGTGTTTCTCTTTGTGTCTGTAAAAGGAAGGTGAGGTCAGTCTGAGCTCAGACATTTAAAAAAACAACACCAACACTGCCACCTGTTGGCTGCATGAGAGAGACACTCACCTAATGTCTATTCTACAATATCACTATGATGATGATTTACAATAAATCAATAGATCTGTGTTTCTTCTTCAGATCTATAATCTAAAACTTTACTTTTATGCAGTGCTACTATTAACAAAATGCACGTTTTTATAGAGGCACATGAATCCCAGATAAATATTTATGACATTTGAAAGCAGCATGTACAGAATATAGTTTTATAAATCATTTATACTGCAGCTACACTGTGCATGTTCTATCAAATTATGCTTGTGTAAAAACAGTAAATGTAGCTAGTTCTGCTATATTATCATATCTAAGAGTTTCTACTAGTTTATCAAGAGGTATAACCCTATATACATCTACTATAACAATGCATGCACTTATGAGTGGACCTATATGTTAACCTATATAGTTTTAATAAAGTCTACAGTGCCTGTAAAGTTCCTTTACATTGATATTTTGTGTGTGTGTATCCTTGCAATTAATTTTCATATAATACAATTAGCGTACAATATAAATGTTTACATTATTAATATTTTAACATTTGTTCTGTGAATGTTTGCCATCATCTTTTTTTTGTATTGCAGCAATCTTTGGTGTGACGTTGTTGTTCCATTTGCCAAATCATTTTCAGTATGAAATGGGAAAAGTCACGGCTCTGCATATGAAATAAAATTGGTTGAAATCTGTTGTTCGTGTTTGTGTCGTAGTGTGTCAGACTTTTAATGCACACTTTAAAAAATAAATAAGAGAGGAAGAACTCCTGAAATGTTTTTCACTGAGTATTATTTATGTAGCACTTACAAAACGGTCTTCATAAAGAGCTTCAAAGGAGAAGTAAAACTGCTCCTTCTACTGTCAGGACTGATGTCAGACATGCACAGACACTAATAAAGAAATGATAAGAATTAGAGAAGAACCAAGTGGCAACCAAGTGCTTTGAATATATGAAGGGAAACTGGAGCGGCACTCAGACAGTTCCTGCTGGTGAATTGTCACCTTTACTCTGAGTGACATGCAAAGCACATGGTAATTAGAAACTGCTCCCCTGCAGTGATGCAGCTCAGATGTTGAGCGGCTCAGGTGACGCTCTGTGCTTTCTGAGTGGCTGAGAAGCTGTACAGGTATTAACTCCAACGACACATAACCTGTCCTCCTGATACACCTCTAAGTACAGTCGTAGGTTACAGTTTTCCGCTCTTTAAATACTATTTTAAACTAGAATTCATTTAATTACTAGTTCTTTGCTTCAGGTCACATCCCTCTTTATCCAGAATCATATAAAATATGAACCATTTGTGGGAAGTTTTGTCATAATTGCTGAGTGAAGTCTTGAGTAATGGCTGAAAGTGTTTTCTGAGGTCACCGTGACCTTGACCTTTGACCTAATCAGTTCATCCTTGAGCCCAAGTGAAAGTTTGTGCCAAATTTGAAGGAATACCCTTGAGGAGTTCTGGAGATATCGTGTTCACAAGGCCAAAATCATCTTTTGTGAGGTCACTCTGACCTTGACCTTTGACCTTTAACCACCAAAATCTAATCAGTTTGTCCTTGGGTTCAAGTGAACGTTTGTGCCAAATTTGAAGGAATACCCTTGAGGAGTTCTGGAGATATCGCATTCAAACGGCCAAAACTTTACTTACAATAGAGAAATTATTACATGTTTTTACTCTTCAGCTACTGTGTTGAACACATTAAATCTACATTCCTGACCCTCCGACACATCATCTGCCTCTAACAAACACTAAACTAAGATGGTAGATTGGACAGCATCTAGTAGTAGCTACCTTACGGGGTCAAAGGTCAACAAAATGCAGGATCCCACATGTCTCAGCTCAGTTCAGTTGAATACTGTGTTGCTGGATGAGGGGAAATTTGGTTTGCAGATGACATAACTAAGTGCTGAAAAACACACAATACACAACAGAGGAAAACAAGCAGCATAGACAAATCACATCAAACTTAATCAAATTGATTTTGTTAATAGTGTTAAAGGTTTAAGTTGTGGCATCTTCAAGCTGCTCCTAAATGACCGGTTCTGTCCAAATCTGACTTTCTTGGCAAAAGCCGTCTTTGCTCATTATTTAATTGACGGTGTAATGAATGTATGTCAGTGGGTGAGTTAGTAAATTTCCTCTCCCTGCATATGTTTAGGGTCATGCCTCCTTTACGCCTGTGAGAGACTCCGGTGACACAGTGGTCATATTGTTGCAGCAGAAGTCTCATGCACGGCAAATTCCTCTTGTGCCAATAAAGCTTTCATTCATCCGTCTGCTGTCGTGATGTGCAGCGCAGGCTGGTTTTCTTCTCTGATTCGCTGACAGCAGATGACACTGCAGAAGAGAACAAATGCAAGTGTCTGATAAATGCCATGACACAGGTTTATCTGCCTTTGGTAAACACCAGTCCCCAGAAAGTGTTGACCCAGCTGGAGTGCTCTTTAACCCATATAGTGTAATACCCAAGCGTTTTATATGACAATTTTTAGAACAATCTCAGCTCTTTCTATGATGAGGCCCCTTTTTGTCACAGAGCACTTTGCAAACAGATCATTTGGCCCAAATGTTAAAAAATAAAAGCCTAGTTTTTTAAATTCTTCAAATATCTTATGTGGATCAATTGTTTTTTGTGCTTGAAATGGGTGTACCAAAGTCTATAGGTTCATAGAAATAGAGCAATATATGAGTAAAATAGTAGATAAATGGATAATAAATGCCTAAAATGATATCAGAGTCGAAATGTTGTTTGTCACTCTACTTTCCCCAAATTTTAGACACTGAGTCATGTATTATCTCAGAAAAATCTTTAAGAGAAAGTGGAGAGTCTACAGATTCGAACATTTAAACCATATTTCTAGGCTGTACTATCACAAACATATTAAAGAATATCCATTGACCTCAGAGGGTTAAAAGGGGTGGAGGGGATCCTTTTATTCCAGGGGCCCCTGTGTGGGTTCATTACCATGTTCTTTATTATCTGCATATTCATTAAAAAGACAGAAATGGTATCCTCTCCAATGATCGCTATGAGCTTAAATGGTGTGATTCAAAAGCCTAAAGGCCTTCTTAAACACACATGAGTGAGCCGTACAATACAGTACATGTCCTCCAAAGAATTAGCATCAGTGAAGCTAACACAGTTGCTAGCTTCCTCAACAGGCCAGTACGCTGTCATGTTCAAATGTGATCAACAGGTCTCAGGTTGAAGCAGGAGGGCGCTCGGCTGCCGCAGAGATCTGTGCCCATTAACAGCTGCGTCAAGCTGCCTACAGAAAGCAGCGACAACAGCACAGGAAGAAGTATGCTGCTGTCAAAATAAAAGCATAAAGAGACTACCACATGCCAAATACAACAGGTGTAGTCAGTTGTTAGATCACAAATGATGGCCAAAACAATGATTTTTATAAATGCTGTTTAAATGTGTAGAGCTGCAATAGTGTGCACAAATTTGCAAAAGGCAAATTATTAGAGTATTAATAACTCGGA
Organism: Seriola lalandi dorsalis; assembly: GCF_002814215.2. Classification (NCBI taxonomy): domain Eukaryota; kingdom Metazoa; phylum Chordata; class Actinopteri; order Carangiformes; family Carangidae; genus Seriola; species Seriola lalandi. Next base: position 1,937,491 of record NW_019525116.1, read on the forward strand.
CACAACGAAGACATTGAGAAAGAAAATATACACAATTACAGTTTGACTCTCAGTCCTCCATTCAAACACAACAACGTTCTTTTAAAGGACACTGGGACTAGAGAAGCGGTAAAAATGTATTAACTTTCACACTGTGGCTGATTTGCAGTTGTTTGACGCAACTGCTATTTAACAGAGCCCCTGCAAACTTGACCGGTGCAACCCAAACTGTTGTAAAGTTATTCTGTCCCTGTGGTAGGTCTAACTGTCGTTAACTCTGTCAAAGTGCTGCTAAAAGTTTCTGTTTGACGGTTAAAATGTGTGTCATTTGTGTAATATATGTACAATATGTTACAAATTACTACAAAGATGCTTCAATGAGTAGCTGTGTTGTAATTTGATGAACAGCCAACAAACCGCTCACATAAGGTTCGCTTCATAAGAACCGTGTGCGGCGTAGCTTGCTAATCAATAATTAGTTAACTGTTAGCTTAAAGTTACTTTTTACGTAGAGTTAGATTCAAAGATTTATTAGGCCTGTGTGCCCATTACTGGACCTCTGATGCCTTATGTATATGCCCATGTTGTAATTTGATGAGTATTATACCACAGCTCACATATAGTTAGCTTCATAAGAACCCCGTGTGGCGTAGCTTGCTAACCAACAATTTAGCTAACTGTTAGCTTAAAGTTACTTTTTTCTGGAGCGTAATTCGTTAACGGAATGAACGTGGGGCTAGAGCCAAAAACGTGGTTACACAAACAAGTCTTTGTAAGGCCTGTGTGCCCACTACTGGACCACTGGTACATTATGTACATGCCGATGCTGGAGAATGTTTGTATCCGTTTATCGATTCAAGTTTTAAGTTGAAGGTTTGAACCGGAAGTCACATTTTTTTATTCTCAACCTGACTTAACACTTGTTTCCCCCCCTCCCCAGCAGCATCATTCACCGGCTCTCAGCTTTCCGCAGAGCCGAACAGGAGTGCACCGCCGTGGGGGAAGATGGCTTTAGTTACCCCAAATAAACAGGGCAGAGTCTGGTGGTGAATCCTGGCGGGTTTCGGGTTTCCTCTCAGTGTTTCCCTCACTGAGGATGAGAAGAAAGCCTGCAGCAGCGGTCGCTCTCTCACAACTACAGGACACACTGCACTGCGTGATGCAGATCAGAGTCCAAGAGTTGACATCCTGCTTTTAGGAGGTGATGGTCTCCTCCTCTCTCCTCTGCTCACCTGCTCTTCACTGCCGTCACGATGTTAACATTGTGCAACTCAGTACATCAAACTGCTCCTTTTTAAGAAAAATTTCAGGACATCCGTGCTTGTGTTTAACCACTGGAGGACTTCACTTGACGTGTCTACAATGATCCCTCGGCTGTAAAGTGAGACGTACATTAAACAGAAGTCACCTGGAGTCACCATCTGATTGGCTGTCGAGGCTCATGATGGCTAATAACGAGCTACAAGTGAGTTTGACAACTTTTTCATTACTGTGGCAAGGCTGCTGTGTTAATGTGCATATTAGAGCTCAACATGTGCATGTAAAGATGCAATGACGCAAAACATCTGATGATTTTTTGTTGATATCTGTAGTGATGGGAGGATGTGTGTGATGGAAACTCCTTGTTTTTGATGTCTGATGAGGGATATTGTTCCTTTAAAGGGGTATTCTGGCAATTTAGTGTTAAGCTTTAATGATGTTAGCATTTGTAAAAGATGGATTTTTTTTATGCAAAATTGATGCTGCATCCTAATTTGTGGCTTTAGTATGGGTTAAGTTTTAAAAATGCTAGATACAACAGTTTCCATAATAGAACTCAGTAGCATGTTGTTATTAAACCTCACATGCCTGGTAAGTGCCCAGATCTTTCAAACTCCACACACCAAATCTTTTCACACAGATCTGTTAAAATTTGTAGTATCCAAAGCCGCACTCATATGGAACAGGCAGGTAGAGATTCCCACGTTTGTGAGCTGTGGGCCTTAACATCATTCAACAACTCAAGCTAGTTTAAAATGCATGTGTTTGCTTTTTCAGGCACTTCTTTGTAATTGATTGCAAAGCTGGAGAAATACATTTTTTCAATCTTAATTTCAACGCGGTTGTAAGAGACTCATAATGACTGAAACAACATGAATGCAGCACAAGCTCAAGCCAGGGTTATCTAGGAGTCACAGACATTAGTATTCTACTGTTTTCACAGGCTGGGGAGTACTGTCCATTAACAATTACTTTCATATATATATATATATTTTCATATTTATCCATCAGAAGTTCCCACAGTCAAAGGTGACGTCTTCAGATGTCTTATTTTGTCCAACAGAAAGTTTAATACACAAAGAATATTCAGTTCACATTGAAACAAAACAAGAAAACTTCACATTTGAGAAGTTGGAACCACAGTTATAGATTATCAAAATAAGAGTAAGCTGCTCTTCGTGGGTGGAGTGCTCCTTTAATGACTGTGCACTTTACGAACTCAAAGAAAGGCAGTAGTAAATTAGACTGTATGACACATTAAAGACAGAAAGTAAAACTGTACGATAAAACTGTATTAGACTGTGTTTGCCTTTGCTGCTGCCTCGCCGAACGTCTGTGCCCCTGCTGTGACCTCCCGTCAGTGATCAACATATAACAAACAGACAATGGACAAAACAAAGTCAGTGGTATTTGCAGGACAGAAGACTGCACTTAAAATGTTAATGCAACTTTAAAGCATTTCTATTTCACAAAAGATAAAAGTGGGTGAACACTGTTTCGCAGCATGTTTCCACTATACCCTTGATACAGATTACATGGAATGATTTCCCATTTGTGACACAACGGTTTCCCTCAGGTAGTCAGAGTTGAGTCATGGAGGGCGTTGTGGTGTCAGAGCCTCAGGTCTAATTTAGAGGGCTTGGGTTACAGTTACCCTGGTGTCAGTCCAGCCCACGACACAGCAGAGGAAAATGTTAAAAATTTAAAGCTGGGTTCTCGTGCCAGGAGCCAGCACATCCCCTCTGTGGTTAGTAACTCGTGTCACAAGGTTAAACTGCTGCAGAGAGCATGTGCACTGGATGTTATTGTGTATTTTGAAAATTTTTAGTCACTTCAACTTGATAAAGGTTTACACAGCTGAAATAGATTTAAAAAAAAAAAAAAGATTTGTGATTGATTGTGCGACAGCATGTGCTGTAATTACAACCACAAACCACTAATGTTTCCTGTTTCTATCTACAACCTGTGTGGGTTCAGGTTCAAGTCTTTCCTGCAGCCAGTAAGCAACAAGTGTGAAGATATTTAAAAAAAAAAAAAAAAAAAAAAAAAAAAAGTGTGGCAGTACCCATAAATCAGACAACTCATACTCCATCCTATACACAAACCATTTGACGTGGCTGAATTGTTTGTTGTGAGTGAAAACTGGCTTCTTCCCTGACATTTAGCAATTTCCCTGAACAGGGAAGGTGCCTGCAGTTTTTCTTGGAAAGCTGCGTTGCCTGTGCGGGAAGAGGGATCAACAGCAACAGCTAATATGTGTCATAGTGCATCATCATGTCCTGCCTTGCACCAATGGGACGGTCACAGACACGCAGCTTTGTACCTCAGTCAAACAATCAATTTGCCATTTTTAAAAAGTGTCCTCCTCAAGAGTACGAAAGAAAAATGATGATAATTGAAAATATTTTAGGTATCTTGACAACCTTGAGTCAATGATAATTATCTCTCTTGCCTTAGAAATATTGAGTAATAATTCATTCTGGCTGGGTGTTAATGTAATATACCAAAATAGGTATTTTTGTTGTGTTTTGGTTAAAAAGAATTACCTTAATTCATTATAGTGCTGCGTGGCTGTGGATTGTTGCTGGTGTAACATGGCCACCAGAGTTGTTTAACTGTTATTATACTGAACATGTCTATATGGATCATTAAACAGCATTTTGTTTTTATTTATGTTTCCAAACGTCCTCAAGACAAATGACTTCAGATTAGGCCGAGAAAACATGCAACATTTATTTTGCAATAATGTTTTCAGACATCTTTGCAGGTTGATCCTTGAGAAGTGTCCTGTAAATAAGAGCGGCACATTTGAAAGGACACTCCAGCACTTTAAGTGTTGCACTTCCACAAAGTTGAGGAACTTACAAGTTACACATTTTAATCTCTAGTTGGGGTCAAGCTCCAAAAATAATGGGTACTGCATTTTCCATAGTGGCTAAAACCTTGCGCCAGCTTGTAATGCAGACTTTCAGTTATAGATTTGTAGAGAGGGCATCATTAGGTTTATTTTTCTCATACTTTTTCCCATCAGAGATTTTCTCACAGAGCGATCAACAAGCTTGTACACTGAACTCTACACAGTAGTGTTGAGTCATACACAATTAACTCTTGATTTATTTTTGCCCTGCTATGTTGATGATACATTTAAACACGTTTATGGCCTCAGGACTCAATTTATATCTCCTAGATGATTGCCTGAGCTGCACTTGAGCATTTTCTGCCCAGTGTGACGAATTCAGCTTCCCTCTGTGGCGATGACGAGGGTTCAGTCATCATTACTGCAGGCCTGCAGACAGGCACTGAGCAACGGCTGATTGAGATCAAGGGTCCACGTTGGTAATGGTGATAGGCTGAACCTGTCAAAGTGGACCAAGGCACAGCGCCGTGGTGATTGAGCTCTTCCCTTTATTTCTCCTGAGTAGCTCATCAAGGCTGTACTTTTGCCGACACTCATCCTATTGGAGGTCACGACTGCCAGACTCACTGAGGAAAACAACTGAAATGACCCTCTCTTCTTTCTCTCTACCTCCATCCCCCCTCCCATCCCTATATGCACAGAACGAGGATATCAATGTAAAATGTAGCTTAACTGTTGGTGCTTTTCTGCACTTTTCTGTGCTTTTCCTGTCGCTGACACTCCTGCATTCATCAATTTGCAGCCAGTTTATTTGTTGGCCCTTCCTCTCCTCCTTCAGATGCCTTTAAGGAATGTGAATCAAGCCTCCTGCTGAGGATGTGAGCTCTGCGCTGAGCTGATAACATAACCTACACTTTGAGTTAGCTATACACTCTGCAGCCGCCCTCTCATGAATTCTTTATTTATGCTGGTTTCCCGTCGTTATCATCTGAATGAGTTCTGCAAGTCAGAGGAGCTGGTGCTTCTTCCTTCTGTGGCAACTCCAGATTACTTTTTTATCGATCGTCCGAGAGAGAGAGAGGAAGCAACTCCGTCCATTTCTTTTATGGCACCTGAAGACTTTTGAGCACGCTCATATGGAAGTGCTGCTGGCCGAGATCCGTTGATGGTGTCACGTATGTTATAATACACAGTGATGTCCTGCATCACACTCACAATAATGTGTGTCTCCAGCTGCCACTGCTATGGATAATAGGATTAGGAAACTGTGGACTTGACTGTGTCTGACCTCCTACGAGGGTAGCATTAGTGCCCTCAGTCACCCACACATAGGCTCACATGCAAACCCCCCC